>NC_058411.1:103535232-103710528 GCF_002201575.2 Neomonachus schauinslandi
GGGGGGGGGGGGGAACCCCTTTCCCCGGGCCCGCTCAGGGGTGTGCTCCCCCCCCCCCCCCCCCCCACCTGGGCTCCACCTGGGTGAGAGCTGCCAGGAGTGGTTAAAGCAGAGTTCAGAGTTGGCAGAAAGGATCTCAGTGGCAACCCAAGATCTTGGTTCATCAAGAACAAGTCCCAGGCGCCTGGGACCATAGTCCAATGTGTTTCCAGAAAGTCACAAGAGGGGTCTGACTTGAAACAAATACGTTTGATAAGAATGCACACTTTGTTCTATCCCAGGGAATTGGGGTGAGCCCCTCCCTGGAAAATCCCAATAGCCCAGTGACCTCTACCACCTCCCTTCATCCCTAGCCTAAACTGAGGAATAACAAGGCTGTGACTAAGCTCAGAGGGGCCTGGGCTGAAGATTAGGGCCTAACAGGTCCCTTTGGTGCTAGTCACCAGAGCTGACGGCTGGCCCCAGGGAGAGCAGATGGAAGGCGCTGAACAGCAAGGGAGAGATCAGCAGAGGACCAGGAGACACAGAGACAGGCAGAGGGGAGAGATACCTAGTGTCACAGACACAGAAGGAAAGACAGGTGAGGAACTCAAGACAGATGAGAGATGGAGGAGCTAAGGACAAACTAGAGAGAGAGCCAAGCAACAGAGAAAATGAGGCAAAGAAGAAAATCACGCTGTCTGACCCAACCCACCTGGGTGCAGGAAGCCCCCAAAGTCAGTGGGGGAGCCTGCCTGCAAACAAGTCCACAGCGTCCACACCCGCTCCCTGTCTCTCGGGTCCCAGTCCAACCCCTTCCCTTCCGCCCCCCACCCAACTCACCCGACTTGCCGGCCCCGCGACGCCCCAGGATGGCCAGATTAACCTCGAGTGGCGCGCTCTGCGGCCCGCTGCCCGTGCGGGGTTTCCCAAACACCGAGGACATGGCGACGCTGCTGAGAGGGACACCGGTCCTCGGGAGAAGGGCCCCGAGCAGCGTGTCAGTCCGTCGGGGCCCTGCAGAACGAGCCGTGGGCTCCCCCCGCGCTCGCGGGCTCGGCCCCGTCGATGTCGGTGCCCGGGCCGGCGTCGAGCGCCAAGCGGGCTGCGTTCCCGCGGCCCGGCCCAGCCCAGCCCGGCGGGGAGGAGGAGCCGGTTCAGGCCGGCGGGCGGGGCCGCCCCGAGAGCCGCCACACTCCTTGTAAGGGCTGCGGGAGCCCCCCACGGGGCCCGCTCACCCCGCTCCCCACGCTGGGAGGGAGCTCCGGGCCGGCCGCGCACCCCACAGCTGGGCGCCGCCTCGAGGGCCGGACGCTGTCACCGCCCGGAGCGCCCCCAGACCCTGCAGGGAAGGACTCGGACCGGGAGAGGGAGGCCCGGGGTAGGGGGCTAGAGGGGAAGGATGTTTCCAGCCTTGTCTAAGCCTCCGCTCAATCTCTTCCCACCTGCAAGAAAATCCACTCCTTCCTTTGTTCTACCGAGCAGGCCCTGCCTCCTCCTCCGGGAAGCCTGCCTTTTTCAATTCCCAGCCTTGCCCTTTCTCTAGGTCACAGTCACAGCCAGCTCAGCCTTGGCACACAACTTCCCCCACCACATTACCCTGCCCTTCGGTATGGGGACTCTCAGGCATCATTGCAACCCCCAAGGCAGAACCCTGGCTCCTGGGAAGGAGTCTTAACCAACATTTCATGTTCAGTATGGGTCCAGCTTCAAGAAACTTAACCCATCTTGGATTACGGTTTTCTCCCTGATGGGAGCTAATGAGTTGCATGTGTTTGGCGCCTAGTGTGTAAATGGGGCATTTTATTCTAAACCCTGGCATTCTCTCTTGCCTATAATGATTCTAGGATTGGTGGATGAGCCTGGGAGGGGTCACCTGTCATTTCTTTTGCCACCCAGGGTAAATCTGGTCATGATGGACACAGAGCAAAGGGCCCATGTGGGAAATGTGGACACTTAGGATCTAGTCCCAGCTCTTTCACAAGGTCACCCTGGGCGAGTCACCTCACTTCTTTGAGCATTGGTGTCCCCATCTATAGCACTAAAGGAAGGGGGAAATAAATCCAACATTCCATGATGTGAGTCAGGCCTAAGAGAGAGTGATAGCATCAGGTCTGAGTACTTTCTAGAACCCAGTGGAGCCTCTCTTTTGAAATATACTCCAAGGCTAGAGTGGGGTAGGGCATGGAGTCTCAGAGACCTCTCACTGCAGCCCTTCTCCCTCCAACACCCCTCCAACTCCCCCTCCTTGCCCCAGTTAATCTACCCACCCATGTGAAAAAGAAACCATGGAGGGCGCCTGGGTGGCTCAGTTGGTTAAGCGACTGCCTTCGGCTCAGGTCACGATCCTGGAGTCCCAGGATCGAGTCCCACATCGGGCTCCCTGCTCAGCAGGGAGTCTGCTTCTCCCTCTGACCCTCCCCCCTCTCATTCTCTCTCTATCTCATTCTCTCTCTCAAATAAATAAATTAAAAAAAAAAAAAAAAGAAACCATGGAAAGCCAGATCAACAGGCAGAGAGTCTGGGGGTCAGAGCCTGATGATACTAACTTCTCAACCTGGAAGGAAAATTATTTTCCGGGATAGGACGTGAATACTGACTCAGCCTAATTGTATTTGTAGGAGATAATGCTAAACCAGCTGTGTTAAGACTGTAAAGTGTTGGGAAAAATTTGTTTAGATTACACCCTCAGGCCAGAATCACTCACAGAGCTAATGCCCAAGGGTTTTCCTTTGAGTTGTAGGTGGGAAAAAAGTGGGAGTCAAGTTCCAGCCACCTTCGTGGGCTGGCCCCAGTCTTGTGAGGACAGACTGGTTCTGAATGGGGTTTATCGGGAGAGGACCAATCTCATCAGAGAATTCCTGGAGAGAGGGTAAACTGTGGAGCTCCGTAGGCCCAACTGGGTATAAACTTGGGCTCTGTTATGGCCCTGCTTGTGTGAGGCTTTAAAACTTTAAAACTCAGACCAACCAGTAGATGGGCACTGCAAGGAGGTAGATTTGAGCTTGGTGTGAACCATCTGAGCTGTCCCTAGTTACAAGGGACTGTTTTAGAGGAAGTGAGCCTCCCAACACTGAAGGCAACCAAGGGGGTGACCACTTCAAGGAGGTGTTGTAAGGAAACTCCATCATGACTTGCAGGGAGGGATGATGTGACCCATAACTCTCGTCTAGGTCAGAGATTCAAACTAGTTGCCAGCTGGTTACTCAGGCCCTCAGCCTTGACGGCTAAGTGTCCAAAGTCTGCCCCTCCTATGAGGCTTGGGAGGAAAACAGTGCCAACCTCACAACTGCAACCAGTCCCTTTCCCCATCCTCAGTCTCCTCATCTGGGCTGCCTGTCCACCCGGAAGTGCCCGTTGTGGACCCGAAAGACCTTTGGAAACAGCTACTTATTGTCAGACCACGGAATAAGCTACTTTGCTCTTCTGGGCCTCAGTTCCTCATCTTTAGAATAGGGATAATATTAAGGGTTAGAAGAGAAGATATGAAAGTGTCCCACCCGGAGTTTGGTCCATGGCCCAAAAAAGCAAAAGATAGTTTCCTCCACTCCCCCTGGACGTGAACAGCGCATACTTCTCACCTCCACTCCCCCCGGACGTGAACAGCGCATACTTCTCACCTCCGCTCCCCCTGGACGTGAACAGCGCATACTTCTCACCTCCGTTCCCCCTGGACGTGAACAGCGCATACTTCTCACCCATCTACCAAGAAGCCACAATTGTTTAGCAACCAGTAGTTTGGACACTGAAGGTCAACAGAGAGGTCATTCTGCAAGGGCAAGTAGGCCAACCCTCCTTATCCCCTACCCCCAATCTTCAAGGCTCTTATAAGGGGCTCTGAGGTAATCAAAATGAAGAGGATGTGGCACCTGGCCCAGCAGTGAACGAGGAGATGTTCAAAAGATGTGTCTGAAGTCGATGAGTGGGGTGTGTACAGGTCTAAACAGGTAGGGGCCTGTGAAGATTTTCAGATGCCAGATCCTACCCTTGCCACCCCGCCCCCCCCAGAGCCACTTCCACATAAAGCTAAGCTTTTGGGAGCCCTTTGTGATGATGTCACTGCATTCCCTGGAGGCACAATATGACAAACACTTCTGTGGCTGTTCAGTGACAAATTCAGGTTTCAGAGCTGAACAGAACCTTAAGAGTCAGCTGCAAGCTCCACTTTACAGATGAAGAACTGAGGTCTGGAGAGGTTGGGTAGCTTTTGCAAGTCAGTGGTAGTACCAGCATTAGAGCCCAGCAGGAATCCTGACTCCTAGTCCAGTGCTCTTCCTTGGGCCCAGGCAAGCTCCTCACTATGCTGTGTGCAGAAACACTGTCATGGGTGGCAAGGCCAGGGGTCCACCATCAGGCTCGGGGCATCTCGGGGCTATGTCTCCTTTATCAGACTGCAGGCTCTTTTGGGACAGGGCTTGTGTCTCCTCCATCACACTGGGGACTCCCACTTAGGTTAGAGCCCAGGAGTCCACTTAACAGACCCCTTACTGTGTGCCAATCACTGTGGATAGAGAGACGAACAAAGCTGGGTATGAGCTCTAGAGAGGCTCAGAGTCTGACACAGACACAGTCCCACTTTCCTTGCTCCCACCCTGAACCTCGCAAGGTATGGGGGCGCAAAGTGGAGAGAGGGAGGTTGGTGTGAGGTCGGGCAGAGCCTGGGAACTCCATGGGCTGCCCACAGCCAGGATAGTTCCTTGTTCTCTCCAAGTCCCAGAGGGACGCTCACTGTCTGGGCAGAGGAAACTCTCACCAGCTGCAGACGACACCCCACTGGGGCCTTGGGAGCAGGGCCAAAGGGCTGGTCCTCATCCCAGCCTTAGAACCACGAACCCCCACCTTGGGTGGCCCCCTCCCCAGTGCCTGGCTGCTGAGGGGTTGGAGCTGAGGGTGTGCACAGTGTCCCAACCCACTGAAGCCAGTGCTGGACTTGTGAAAATTGGCACTGGGAGCCAGCTTTAGCTGGGAAGAGTTGCTCTCCTTCCACTCCTCTCAGGAGAGGGCCAGGCAGTGGTTCTGTCTGTTGTTCTCTGCCAGTTACCAGGTGCCTGGAACAGACCATTTGGGAGGAAACTGTTCCCCTGGGGGTCAGCCCCTCCCCAACCCTGTTCCTTGGCTTGGGCCTGCCAGGAGGCAGCTGTTTCCCTGCCCTAAGAAAAGGCTAGTACTGGGCTGGGCAGCAGACATGGTTCAATCCAGTCCCACATCTTTGTTCATAACAGGGAAAAGTCCATGCCCTCTGTGGGCCTCCTTTTCCTCACCTGTGAAATGGGAACAGTCAGACACTTTCTCCCTATGCCTGGGGCCACCAGCAAGGACAGAATCAGGACTGGGCACCACAGAGTCCACTGACCTCCAAGACAGGGACTGTCATGCTTTCGGCCAATGTCTGGCCTCAGGGAAGGAGAGAGTCTGGCAGAGGGCCTGGGATAGTATTTGTGAGGACTCCTGCCCACCCCCTCTATCTCCTCCTACTCTTCCTGTCTAGTCCCTGGGGCAGAGTGTCCCGGATATTTCTAGCTGCCTCCTCCAGGCCTTTGGCTTCGCAGGCTCATGCAAGTGGTCCCCATATCCCAGCCCTGCTTTGATGGAGTGAACTGGGTGGGAGTTCCTGGCAGAAGAGGCACATTTGTGTTGGGTCTGCAGATTCATATGCGAGGATCTGTGCATGTGTGTGTGTCCTAGGGGTGAGAGAAGTTCTCCTGCCCCCTCCCAACTCTGGCTCTGTCATTGGAAGCCACTGCATCCTCCTGAAGAAAGCCTGTAGTTGAACATGTCCTGAATGGCAGATACCATCCTACACGGGTCTGGGCCTCAGTTTCCCCGCCTGTACAATAAGGTGGCAGGAGAAAATAATCACTAAGCTCTCTTCCACCTGACATTTTGGAAACCAAAGGTCTTAGCTGGTCACCCAGGAAAGTTCTTTGCAGTAGGGAAAATGTCCTGGGGTGGGCAGCAGGAGGCCTGGGGCTGTCTGCCCCATGCTACATGACCCTGAGCAATTCCCTTTTTGGTCCTCCACTGTACATGAAGGGGTTAAACCATATGAGCCTGAAGTTCCTTCCAGCTGTGACCTCCTGGCAAGAGCTGAATACCCAGCGTTTGTAGCACAGACAGGCAGCAGAGCACGCTGGTTAGGGCCACATGCTCTATAGTCAGACTGGCTGCAAGCCAGTCCGGGCTCTGCCGCTCTCTGGCCATGGGACTTTGGGCGTGTGACTAAACTCTTGGTGCCTTCCTCAGTCTCTGCATCCATGAACTAGAAACTCATAGTTTCTGTAAGCAATACATGGGTAACTATGTAGTAAATGAAGCAAAATGATAGTATCTATTCATAGGATTATTGCAAGGACTGTAGGAGTCAAAGTGCTTACAAAAGTGTCTGACACACAGTGCAAGTTCAGTGTTAACTATTATTTCAAGAAGCCCTTCCCCTTCCCATCTACAGACATATGATCCCCTCAGCAGCCCCACTTACCTTTTCCCAAGGTCCAGAAAACAGCAATGGATGGATGAGTGGGGAGTAGACATCAGCTTCCTATTCCCAAACCAAGTCAAGGAGTACTTCCACATTGAGAGGTTTATTGGACGCTCACCTGCTACCCTCCCATTTCTACAGAGAAGGAAATCAAGGCTGAAAAGGAGATTGAACTAGCTCAGAGTCAGGGTCACAGGTTCAAGCTAAATTAGAACCTGTTCCATGGGGCGCCTGGGTGGCTCAGTTGGTTAAAACGCGGACTCTTGATTCTGGCTCCTGCAGGTCATGATCTCAGGGTCATGACATTGAGTCCCGCTTTGGTCTCCTCCGACCTCAGAGCCAGTCTGCTTGAGCTGCCATTCCCAAGCGCTCGCGTGCACTCTCTTTCTCCCTTAAAAACATACATCATACATACATACATACATACATACATAAAATCAATCTTTAGAACCTGCTCCAGACGTCAGCCTGGTCCACTCTATCTTGCTCTACCTCTCCCTCTAGTGCCCAAGTACCTCGGCCCCCCCACCAATCAATGGGGTGGGTAGGTATGAATCCTGTCCTTGCTTCTTCCCAACTGAATGACCTTGCACAAGTCATGCAATTTCTCTGAGCCTCAATTCAAACACTTTATGGCTATTGTCCCAATACCATGAGAGAGGTGTTATTATTGGTCACATTCTGAGGAAACAAGGTCAGAGTTAGGGCACTTGTACAAGAACATAGAGCCGCTTTCGTGCAGGTTAAATGGTGGAATCTTTGTAAGCAGCGCTCACAGTGCCCCGCATGCAATAGGTACTCAATACGTATGTAGTCACTATTGTTACTATTTCCCATCGGAAGCGAGTGACCCTGCAGGTCTCCCGACGCCCGCGGGCTCACAGCCATCCAGCCTGCCGGCCACCACGTCACATGGGCCGTACTATCTTTAGCCAGGGAGATATTTATATCCCCCTGGAAGTTTTTTCCGTTCCGGGGGAGCCCCAGAGGCGGTGGCCGCTGAATCCAGGCCCCCCGCGGCGGCCCCCGCCCTTCCGGCTCGCCATGCCACGGGCCCCAGAGGTCCCCCCGGTGCAGGTGTGGGTGGGCGGCCAGCTCTTCCAGGCGGACCGGGCCCTGCTGGTGGAGCACTGCGGCTTCTTCCGCGGTCTCTTCCGCTCCGGCATGCGAGAGACGCGCGCGGCCGAGGTGCGCCTGGGCGCGCTCAGCGCTGGCGGCTTCCACACCACGCTGCAGGTGCTGCGCGGCGAGCGGCCGGCGCTGGCGGCCGACGAAGAGCTGCTGCAGGCCGTGGAGTGCGCCGCCTTCCTGCAGGCGCCCGCGCTGGCGCGCTTCCTGGAGCACAGCCTCACGTCGGACAACTGCGCGCTGCTGTGCGACGCGGCCGCGGCCTTCGGCCTGCACGACGTGTTCCGCAGCGCCGCGCTCCTCATCCGCGACGGCGGGCGCGAGCTGGCGGCCGAGCTGGCGCTGCCCGAGGCCCGCGCCTACGTGGCGGCGCTGCAGCCCAGCAGCTACGTGGCCGTGAGCACGCACACGCCGGCGCCCGGCTTCCTGGAGGACGCGTCGCGCACGGTGTGCTACCTGGACGAGGAGGAGGACGCGTGGCGCACGCTGGCCGCGCTGCCCCTGGAGGCCAGCACGCTGCTGGCGGGCGTGGCCACGCTGGGCAACAAGCTGTACATCGTGGGCGGCGTGCGGGGCGCCAGCAAGGAGGTGGTGGAGCTGGGCTTCTGCTACGACCCGGCCGGCGGCACGTGGCGCCAATTCCCCAGCCCGCACCAGCCGCGCTACGACACGGCGCTGGCCGGCTTCGATGGCCGCCTCTATGCCATCGGCGGCGAGTTCCAGAGGACGCCCATGAGCTCTGTGGAGCGCTACGACCCGGCCGCGGGCTGCTGGAGCTTCGTGGCTGACCTGCCGCAGCCGGCCGCCGGCGTGCCTTGCGCCCAGGCGCGTGGCCGCCTCTTCGTGTGTCTGTGGCGGCCGGCCGACACCACGGCTGTGGTGGAGTACGCTGCGCGGGCGGACGCGTGGCTGCCGGTGGCCGAGCTGCGGCGTCCGCAGAGCTACGGCCACTGCATGGTGGCCCACCGCGACAGTCTCTACGTGGTGCGCAACGGACCTAAAGACGACTTCCTGCACTGCGCCATCGACTGCCTGAACCTGGCCACGGGCCAGTGGACGGCACTGCCTGGCCAGTTTGTCAACAGCAAGGGAGCGCTCTTCACGGCGGTGGTGCGCGGCGACACAGTCTATACGGTCAACCGCATGTTTACGCTGCTCTATGCCATCGAGGGTGGCACCTGGAGGCTGCTCAGGGAGAAGGCCGGCTTCCCACGGCCCGGCTCCTTGCAGACCTTCCTCCTTAGGCTGCCTCCCGGCGCCCCGGGGCCTGTGGCCTCAGCGACACCAGAACTGTGATCCTGGGCTGGCCTTTAGGAGGGGATATCCCGGAGTCTTCGCTGAGCCCTGGCTGGGTCTATAAGGCTGGCCTTCGGAGCTGCATGGAACTTCTGTCTCCCTGGTTGAGACACGCAGGTCTTGGGCCTTGTGGTGATCAGTCCAAGAAATTCAGAGAGTAACAACGAGGCTGGGGTCTGAACCCTCAAATTACTTGGGCTCTGCTGAGAGGTGGTGGGTCACAATGCCAGTGGAATGTGTCGGGGGTAGGATTTCAATAATCCAGGCTTGTGTGTGAATGGGCCAATAACAGCATGGCTAGGAGTGAGTTAAGTGATGTTAATCCAACTGCCATTTGGCAAGAATTAGGCACCTACTGTGTGCCCAGTACAGTGCTAGGTCTAATGTAGCTGTAGTTGCTAGAGGGGTCCAGAAAGCCTAGAGTCTAGCCCAAGACAAAGGTTTACGCACGCTTGTCTTGATCCACTGAGGGCTAAAGGCAACATGCAAAACAAAAAACTCACAATGGAATAAAACAGTATTGAAGAAATCAGAGCAAAGGGAAAATAGGGAGAGGAAAAATACGTAACTCCAGGAAGGAGGATAGATAGTATACTGGGTGTATGAAGAAGACAGGCAGGATAATTAGCTGCTGCAGGGGAGGTTCAGATGGTGGAGACAGAGCTCAGAAGAGGAGATGGGGAAAAGCTGGAACAGATGGGAAGAGGCTCTGCAAGCCCAGCCTTTAAGGCAGAACAGCTCTGGGGAGGCATTTGGGCGGGGCGGGGGGGCTGGCATGGCTTGTAGAGACAATAACTGAGCTGAATCTGGAATGACTCCTGTGAGAGAGAAAGGGCTCCCCACACCCCCTCACAGGATGCGGACCAGCAGGGGAGAACTCAGTTGCAAGCCCTTGCCCACTCCCTTTTTGGCCATCACCCTGTGGGTGGTGGATTATTAACTTCCATGATTTTAGGTCACTGGAGGCAGGAGCCCAGTCCTGGCCAGGTCTAACTGCCTCCTCCTCCTCATTCTGCAGGTTAATGCTCTCCTCCAAGCCTCTGCTCCTGCCATTCTCTGGGCATGGAATGCCTTTCTTCTCCCCCCGCCCCTCTATTGGCTCTACCCACCTCCTCTGTGCAGGGTTGGCCGTTCCTGACCTTGGCATCTGCATTGCTCGTTGGACCCCTGGCTGACATCGTTCTGCATATGTGTGAAACTGTGCACGTGTGCAGATAGCCAGGGCAGAGATCCTGCTGTGTTATCAACTGACCTGGGCGCTTCCCCACCTACAGAATCAAATGATGAGGTCCTGAAACAAGCCAGGCCGTAGAGGCTGTCCTACTTAGGGACCTGGTATAAGAGGAGGACTCTTGTCCCTCCTTTAGAATACTCCATCCTGATTTCTGGTCACATGCCTACCCTAGTCCTTCAGCTTCTCCATGCCCTGAGTGTCCCAGATGGTTTCCATCCTCCAAGACCTGAGGCCCGTGGGAAATCCTAGCCTCGTCAGAAGTACAGGATGCAGCATCAGCGTGGAGCCTAGTGTCAGGGCTGCCCCTAGCTCTCTTTTGCCCTGACCTATGTCCCAAGCCCTGCAGACTGCTGCCCTCAGAAACCCAGCATCTGCTAGCCCTGGAGTAGCCTGAGTCACAGCAAGAAATCCTGACTTTGGCATCCTGTGAATAATGTGCAAAGTACTTTCACATCCGTCTTCCCGCTCCAGCCCTACCTCACTCCTGGTAGTTTGGTACCTTCTCTGCATGGCAGACACGTGAGATACGCGAGGCCCAGAGGCCAACCGACGTGCCCAAAGCCACCATCCCCATGCCAAAGCACAACAGAGTCCCCCACTTTTTGATTCCGTCAAAGTGTAATTGTTATCACATGTCAAAGGTTTATTTAACTCGTTAACAAAGGAACCAGAAGAATGGAAAGCTGGTTCAGAGGAACGTTTGAGAGACAGATTTGTGTCTTTAGTTGGAAAAGACCTACTGAAATAAGTTTGCTAAGATAAGAGGTGAAGCTGGTTAATTTACAGGACAATAAAACCATAACTTTTGGGCGCCTGGGTGGCTCAGTTGGTTAAGCGACTGCCTTCGGCTCAGGTCATGATCCTGGAGTCCCGGGATCGAGTCCCGCATCGGGCTCCCTGCTCGGCAGGGAGTCTGCTTCTCCCTCTGACCCTCCTCCCTCTCCTGCTCTCTGTCTCTCATTCTCTCTCTCTCAAATAAATAAATAAAATCTTAAAAAAAAAAAACAACAACATAACTTTTGTGGTTCTGTACTGGACGACCTTTGCATCTTCACATCCATGCACATACCTATTTATACACGCAGCTACGAGTGAGCATGTGGCTTCACAAAGTCAGGACTCGAGTCAATAGTAAATTGTAAAATAGGTATTTAATTTTTCCAGAGAGAATTAAATAACTCTTAGCTGTTCAACCTTGCCCCACAATGATACTGAAAAGACAGGCAGTTCTTCCGCCTATGCCCAAGTTATGGATAATTTTTTTTTTTTTAAAAAGATTTTATTTATTTATTTGACAGAGACACAGCGAGAGAGGGAACACAAGCAGGGGGGGGTGGGAGAGGGAGAAGCAGGCTCCCCCCTACCAGGGAGCCTGATGCGGGACTCAATCCCAGAGTCCTGGGATCACGACCCGAGCCGAAGGCAGACGCTTAACGACTGAGCCACACAGGCGCCCCTGGATAATTTTTCTTAACAGTTCAGAGCACTCTCTTCCTTGCTCACTCCTCCTGCCTAGTGCTCAACCCTGAGATTTGCAATTTGAAATTCATCAGCTCATCTGTTCTCATAACCCACAGAGCTTTGTGCATGTCAGCTTTTGCAGCTGGCGGTGTGGAGCTGCCCAGACGGGCCCACTGGCTGCTGCGGTGGTGATATTCCCTGGTCCAGAGCAACCTTGGCTGAGATGTCTTTTGTGCATAATAATAACACTATTCACAATGTGTTTTCCCACAGTTGACTTACTTAAGCTCTGTAAGAATTTTAAGTGGTAGGCAGCCTGGCAAAACCCCTACCCTTGAAGATTAAAAAAACCCAAACTCCCAAAGGTCACGTGATGGGAAGAGGCACAAGTAGGAAGTAGCAGAGCCCCAGCCTTGAACCCAGGGCCACATGCTTGTTTTCTGGGGTTGCCTCCCTGCTTCGCTAACATTCGGAGATGGACAGGGTGTTTCTGCCAGTCTCCTTAACACTCCCCTCCCTGTTACTCTTCTCTCTGCACCACCTCTTCTTGGGGTTCACCTGTTCCCCTAAACCCAGCCCTTTCACTCCCCCTGTGATAGGAAAATTAGTTGTCCTGGGTTCTCTTGACTTAGGATCTAGCTGGGATTCTAATGGCCAGCTTCCTGAGGGTGCTAATGACTTATGAAGGCCCTGAGGAGGGTTTGCACTTTCACACACTTTCCTCCCTCTCACGAAGTGTAGGGGAGGTTTTCAAAATACAGCCTACCTTCTCTGGCCTCCGAGGTCAGGCTCCGTGGTTCCTCCCACAGCCCACCATCCTCAGCAAGGGTGGTCACCATGTCTGTTTGCAGGTGAGGAAACCAGCAGAAAGCTGAAACGAGTCACCCAAAGTCACATAGCCAGTCAAGTGGAAGAGCAAGGACCTGGAACCAGGACTTGGGATTCTCAGCCTCTCATACTCTGGCACCTAGACTTGACCACTGAGTGGAAGGTGCAGTTTGGGAGGCCAAACCAGGTACGAGGCGGGGGCGGAGGGGGGCAAATATACAGAGACACTTAGGGGTTACTAAGCCCAGAAGGCAGGGTTTAAAAACCTCTCCGTCCCAGCCCAACGCAGCAAGGAACATTTTCCTGAGCCTCCATGGCGGCCCTGCAGCCCAGCTCTCTGGAGCTCTCTCCAGTCCTCCACACAATTTCTCCTTGACCCTGACTCTGGAAGCCTTGCGCCCCAAGCTTTCCTATCCCTGGAAATTATCCTGTTGTTATATAGCCTGCCTGACAGAGGCAGAAGGAGAAGCCAGAACTTCCCACACTCCACCCAGGGCCTGCTTCCCTGTTTGCTTCCCTTTAGTCTGCTCGTGCGGCAGCCAGAGCCATCCTAACGAAATGCCAGCCAGTCCTCATTGCTTCTCCATTCAGAGCCTTGGTGGTTCCTCATTTCACTCGAGTGAAAGCCCAAGTCCTTTCAAGATCCCCTCCCTCAGTTCATCTCTTACCACTCTCCCCCTGGCCTCATTGCTGTTCTTCAAACACACCAAGCACACTCCAATCTCAGGACCAGGTGTGCCAGGCACACCTCCCTCACTTAGCCCCCTGGCTGACTGCCCACCTCCTACAGGCCTTTGCTCAGATGTCACTTTCATTCTGAGGACTTTCCTGACCCCCATCCCCCTTAAAATCTACCTTCCCCTTCTTTGCAGTTCCTACTCTCTTATTTTCCTCCATAGCATCTAGCATCATCTACCATGCTATCCTTCTTTAGTGTCTATTTCTTCCACTAAAACTTGAGCTTCACAAAGGCAGAAATTTTTGTCTGTTTACCAGGACCCAGAACAGTGACTGGAACATAGTAGGGGCTGAATTATTTATTTTTTAAAAAGATTTTACTTACTTGACACAGAGAGAGAGCACAAGCAGGGTGCAGCGGCAGGCAGAGGGAGAAGCAGCCTCCCTCCCCGCTGATCAGGGAACCCAGTGAGGTGGGGCTCCATCCCAGGACCCTGGGATCATGACCTGAGCCTAAGGCAGATGCTTAACCGACTGAGCCACCCAGGTGTCCTGAGGCTTAATTATTTAATAATGAATGGTGCTCAGTGATGTCAAAAGAATGAATGAATGAATGATCTATCAGAGGAAAAATTCATTGAGGCTGTCAGATTTCAGAGGAGAGGGGTATCATTTCGGGCAGGGGGTGGGGCTGGGCAGGTGATCAGGGAAGACTTTCAGGGGGAGGTGATGAGCTCTGGGGGTCCATAGTACTTCCAGGGAAGAGTAGGATCTGAGAACAACAGCAGCTCATAGGTCACTTCTCTGCCTCCAGTAGAGGGGAGGAGACTGGAGTTGGAAGTGCTAATCACCCTATGAAGAATCACTCCTCTTGGCGGTGGAATACGCACAGGGCCGTCTGTTTATTTTCCTTTGGCCCCAAGCAGCTGGGCCTCTTTTTCACACTAATTGCTTTGCTTCAGTTGCTGTCATTTGCCAGGAACAGTGGCACATTAACTGTGCTGGTGGGAGACAACAGATATCAGCAGACAGGCCTCCTCTGAGCCCCTGATCATGGGCATGGAATGTGGGACCCCTGTGGAGGGGTCCCTCAGGACTCATCCCCGCGGTGTCCTCTGCAACCCTCATGATTCAGCCCCAGCTGGAGTGGGAAGTGTGAAAAGGAGGAGCCCCCCTCGCTGGTGACTCAGCAACTAACAAAAGGTAAAGGAGGCCTTTCGTGGGGCTGCCGAGTCTTGGACCAGGGTATAAACATTTCGTGCAGCCCCTCCTTTTACAGGGGGAAAGGGAAGTTCTGGGGAGGGAAGGCCAGTAACTTGCCTGGAGACACACGGCAATGCTGCACACCACCCTGAGCTAAAGCCCACATCTCTAGAATCCTCTTTTCACCACACTGTGCTGCATCTCTGCCACCATTGTTTCTGGGATAGAACCCTTTGACCCTGCACCATCTTAGGGACATAGGCCAGCGAAGGTGGAGGGGCAGGCAAGTGAGTCCTCTTAGCACATACTGAAACGTGTCAGCCCGATGATCCTTGGCCCCAGCACCTATAACTCGAGGCCCTGAACCCCTGGGGAAGTCCACACACTTAGCTTCAGAAACCGTGACTTAGCTTGAACCCAGAAAATAGTCCTGGACTGCTGATAGGCCATCTCCTTGGTCACCTGTCCCCACCTAGCCTGGGGTTGGGATGGACAGAGACGGGGGTGGTGGCTTCCTTGACCTGTGGCACCCACTCCTCTCCTCAGAGCACAGCCTGGTCCACCACAGAGAGCGTGGTCACTGCTTCTGGCCTGTGGTTGTCTCTGTTTGTCTCTGCTCAGCTCTGCTGCCATCTAAAAGGGGCCACGTGCTCCCCAAAAGAGCACATCAAGGGGTCATGAACCAACTTGGACCTCTGTCCCTTCCTGGGGGACTAGGGGCCTTGTACAGACTAGCACCGGGACCCTCCCAGCAGCACCAGGGCCCGCATGTGGTCCCTCCAGGTTCTGAGAGGCAGGGCACTAAGGGATGGGCACTGGTTGCTTTCGTCCCTTGCAGTCGCTACGCTGATGGTGTTCTCCCAAGTACCCAGAGCTTCCCTCAATACTGTCTGATGAGTACTTCACCTGGCAATTCGGTGAAACCTCCGTGGAAGCCAGTTACCTTTCAGCAGGGGCCACCCCTAGATGGGCTAACTTTTATGGGTTTCTCTCCTTTCCTTCCTCCCTCCCTCTTCATTCAGCAAACGCTTTGGAGCACATTCTCTAACCACCGGCTGTGCCAGGCATCGGGCTCAGAGAGACAAGCCAGGTTCAGCGCTGGTGCCCACTTTCTCACAGAGAAACGAAGGAGGTAGCCCCTTCGGCAGTTAGAGGACCACAGGGTAAGCCCCCTGATGGAGATAAGCTCCCTCTGTGAGCACCATCCTCCCACTTCACAGTCTTAGACCTTTGCCCAGGTTCCCAGAGCGATGGGACACTCTCTGCCCCGTTTGGTGGCTGCCTTTCCTCAGGTTCTCTCGTTGCATCCATCAGGGTGCTGTGGCCGCCAGCAAGAGCACACCCTCAGCCAAGTTCAGGAGGACAGGACTCTTTCGGGAGGACTTGGGGTGGCCCCAGGCTCCCCAGGAAGGCCAGAGCACCTCGCTGAGGAAGGATAGGAGCCAAGCAGCAGCGAGGGGCCGCCAGCAGCAGGAACTGCTTACGGCCGGCCCTCTGGAGCTGCAGCCCGAGCGGGGTTGCTCAAGCTTCCAAGGTCACACCGCAGACTCCGCCTGCGTGCCTCCTCAGCTCAGGGGAGGACCGGGCATCTTGACTGACAACAGATGGCCCACAGCTGGGGGAGGAAAGTCTTCCAAGTTCACTGGGTGTCACTTAAGAAAAATGGGGGGATGGCCTTGTGGCCTTAGAATGGAGTAGGTGCAAGGGAATGGAGTAGGCGGCCGTCCAGAACACTGGAGCGACCACTGTGGTCTCCCTCCCAGCATCCTTGCGGGGTCCACTGTGTTCAGGGCTGCTCTCCAGCTGACCAAACTCCTCCAGGCCCAGCCACAACCATCCAGGCACACTGAGGGGTTCCCCATTCCCCGCCGGCCCAGGTTGTCCCGTGCCTGGGCGACTTGCCTAGAATGTCCCTCCTTCACTTCTCCATGGAAAGAACCCCACCCTATCCCCCCGGCCCCGCCAGATCCAGCTCAGTTGTGCCCCCTCCCAGACCCCTCAGCCAGGCTCATGCTCCTACAGCCTGGGGTCTCCCCTCCGCCTAGAGGCTGCCCACGCTGCCCCAGCACCAGTCGTCCTGGGGCAGCTCCCGTCTCCCTTCTCTTCCTTGTGCTCGGCACAGGGCCTGCTGAGGCTCATGGGATTGTTTGGCTGCTGGGGGTACTCAGAGTCTGGGATTAAGCCATGCCCTGGGGCTAGTCTGTCCTGGGTCCAGGGCCACCTGGCTTCCATCCTTCTGCCTTCACCCAACACCCAGTTAATGTCTCTGCAAAGCTTTAAAACATTCTTTTAATGACAATAAATAAATAAATAAATAATAAATAAATAAATAAATAAAATCATAGGTTAAAGATCTTGAGCAGTAAAACAGCAGATGACGCCGCGTGGGCAACTTCCCAGAGGACACAGAACACACACGTCTCCTAAGCGGGTGGCCTTATAAGGACAGGTTCAGGAAGAGAATGGGCAGGAGGCAGGGCCACCAGCCAGGAGAGGAAGAGGCTGGGTTGGGGGTGAGCGCCCCACTGCTGGGTTGGGAGCCAAGACAGCAGGGGTACTGGCTGGGACCCAGTTCCGCGGGGGAGACCTCCAGAGGCCCTCACTGGTGCAAAGCCCGTCTGTCCTTCTGCCTTCTGAAACTGCCATTGTCACCAGCACAGGCGTGACCCGCACTCAGCCAGCTGCCGTGCTGACCTGCACTGGCCGGTTTAGCATGGTCACCCTCCTGCCCCAGGACAGGCCATTTCTCATTCTTGCCACCTTCCCTGACTCGCGGGTCCTGCAGGGCCTGGCACCCACCTAGTACGCAAGAAAGGTTTGTGGGTGGAAGAGTTAGTAAGTGAATGGTTCTTTGGTGGTAGTTTTAGCTTATCAACTGGGTGTAGCACCTAGAAGTAGGGGCTGTATCTTCTCAGAGACTAGCACAGGGCTAAATGCATGGGAGACACTTCTCCAAGGATCTGGTGGTTCTGTCAAGTAGAACCGAGTGATCAGGTCTTGCCCTACTCAGGATCACCCTTGTCCCCAGCATGCAGACATACACATCCCACAGACACTCCACGTAATGCCTACGGAGGGGGTTTCACTCCCCCCCTGGGGACAGTGGGTGTGTGTGTGTGCGAGAGTTTCTGGGAGAGTCTAGTAACAAAGCCCTGGCCGTTAGGATGGAGAGTGAGGAGAGGTGTGGACAAGGAGGTCCCATGCCGGGGTGGGGGTGGGGGGGCTCTGGAAGCCTCCCCATCCCGCATTAGCTCATTTCCAGAGCTCCCTAAAGCCCCAAATGTTCCTTGCAGCGAGAGTCTTACAAGAGCCCTGAGTTGATGGTCAAATGAAGAGCTGGGAGGGTCACCCCCTTCCGTTTGCCAGCTTTTACTGGGCCTCTAACCCCATCATTCAAGAACCACTCTTCATGAGTTAAGCCTTGCCGGCTCCCTAAATCCTCTTTTAACAGGCAAAAAGTGTTCCCTGCTGGGGCCAACAAAGGAATTGTCTAATCACCAGATAAGACAGGAGGACAGGGCAGCTAGAGGTCAGCGTGGGGAGAGGGGCCTGGGAGGAAGTGTGGAGGGAAGGGGGCTAAGAGAGGAGGAGGGCCCGGGCAGGGGAAGCTCCCGACTTCTCCACTTGATCCTTGGAGGCCAACCGTCACCTGAGGGTACCACCACCGCCCACCCCCCCACCCCCCCACGAGCGGAAGGGTCAGGGCTGAGAGTTGGCTCTGGCAGCCCCTCAGCTGGCGCTGTTCCTGGTGCCAGGAGAATGTTGTCAGCTGCCGAAGGCTGACTCTTGAAGCAAGAGCCCCAGAGGCTCCTACCAGAGGCGGGAGAGGGGGAGGGGCGTGGAGCCAGCTGTCAGCCTGAGCCCGGTGAGCTCCCAGCCTTGCCTGAGACCCTGACCTCTGGGTAAGGCCTGCTCCGTGGCCATTCTGTTCCAAAATAGAAATGTCCCTTGTATAAAGAGTAAGGCAAAACACATCAAAACTCCTAAAGTGACTGCTTGAAATTCCACCATTAGTCACGTATTATTTTGGGTTACGCATTGCCCCTCTGTGGTACATTGAATAATGGTCCCCTGAAGACATCCATGTCCTAATCCTTGGAATTATGTTACCTTACATGGTAAAAAGGACTTTGCACATGTGATTAAGTTAAGGATTTTTAGATGGGAGATTATCCTGGATTAGCCAGGTGGGTCTGATGCAATCGCAAAAGGTCCTTATAAGAAAGAGGCAGAGGGTCAGCCAGCTAGAGGGCATTGTGCACATCCCCCAGGAATGGGAGCAAAGAACTTGAGATTTCAGCCTGAAATAGTTTATGAGACACCACCCCGACACCCCACTCCCATCAGATTCAGGAGGCCTTCAGTCTATTGGCACTGAGCCTCTGAAGGAACATGGTAGAGACACAGTAGAGGAGACACAGAGTATAGGGGAAAGAAATGACAGCAAGAACCAGGGCAGAACCTGCTTCCTTCTGCATCCTTGGGCCAGGCCTTGTCTGCCTCCTGGTGCCCTGGCTCCACCATCCTCCTGGCCTCCTCTCCGAGGGCCATCTTGTTTAGACCCTGCCTTCAGGTAGCTAAGTGTGTCATTGCTGCTCTTTCAGGGGGGCCACCAATACAGTCACCTGACCCTTAGTATTAGCTGTAAGGATTGTCCTTCTCTTAGGATACTCCCAGAATCCTCTGCTCTGGCTTCCTTAAACCCTGCTGACCAGAGAGGCTGAGTCACAGGGGCGGGAAGGTGGGGAGGAAGGGGGAAATTCTCCCGGGTTTTCTGAGTTCGATTATAAATGCTAGAGATTTGTTAACCTTAACAACGATGAGGGGGATGAGAGGATGATCAGAGGAAAGGTAGCAGTGTTTATAGAACCAAGACAGGGTATAAATCTATATAAATAAGTAAATAGCTACTAGATACCATGCCACAAACATCCTGTGTTCTAGCTCATTCAGTCATCCCATTTGGGAAGTTTCAGTATCTGTATGTTATAGATAAGGAACTGAGGCACGGAGAGGATATGTGACTTTCAAAAGGTCACACACACACACATACACACACAGGTCACACAACTAGTTAATGATAAGGCTATAGTTTTAGCTCAGATCTAACTTCAGAGCCCAGGCCTTTAACTACCACACTGTTCTATCTCCTAAAAATAGTTTAAATTTACAACGTGCCCATTGATGCCCCATTTTAAATCAAGCAATAGTTTCCTAGGAATGGGAAGTTAGGTGCTGGTGGGAGAAGAATGGGAGGAGCCTGCAAGGTGAGTGAGGGGCCTACCAACTGGTCGCCTCTAATCAAGGGGACTTAATCAAGTGGCAGACCAAGGCCAGACTACCTTAATCAAAGCACACAGAGCTTTGGATTAAACACTGCTTTTTAGAAATTGAACTTGAATTTTATTCTTTTTCAAGTGCAGTTTTATTTTTGACCAACTTTATGCCATCTTGCCAATGTTCTCAAATAGTTTTGCATTGCCTGCAAGTTATTCAAAGCCATTTTAGGGCCAAAGCATATTTTTTATGTGATTTCAAGTTGGCAGGCATCGAGGCTTAGTGGAAAGCACCCAGCGGCTGGACAGACCTAGGAGTCCCAGGTTCTGGTCCCAAACTTGCTGTTTAGGCCTGGATAGGCCTGCAGAAGTCCTCACTGCACATTCAAACAAGGTGTCTGGTTGGAAACCATGAAAAACATGGAAGATTTTGGTTTTCTACAGGCCTCAGCTCCAGGTCCAGTCCTGCTCGCTGGATGGAGAAGGTTGAGAGGTCTTGATTCTGTGGCAATTGCTCTAGGTCTTTGCACAGGGCCAGCTGGGAAGGGCAAGGGCACTGGAGTCTTGGTTCTGGCCTCTGCTTGCCTGAGTCATGGGCAGCTCCCTCAGCTGGTCCCCTCAATCTCTGGGGTCCTCCAGAGGGCAAGCCTGCAGTGACTGGAGACAATTCTGGTCCCAAACTGGTTTCCAGTCCCAGGAAAGACTGACAGGTTGTCAGAGCAGGAGGCCTAGATCTGCTGGCCCTAAGGGCCACACACACTGGCTGTAGGCCCAATATATTGAAGAAGAATCCCCAGAGGATGGGGCACCTGGGTGGCTCAGTAGGTTAAGCATCTGCCTTTGGCTCAGGTCATGATCCCAGGGTCCTGGGATTGAGTCCCACATTGGGCTCCCTGCTCCATGAGGAGGCTGGCTTCTCCTTCTATCCCTCCTCCCCACTCCCTGCTCATGCACACACTGGCATAAAAACAGACACACAGATCAATGGAATAGAAGAGAGAGCGCAGAAATAAACCCATGCATATATGGTCAATTAATTTACAACAAAGGAGCCAAGAATATACAATGGGGAAAGGACAGTCTCTTCAATAAATGGTGTTAGGAAAATGGGACACCACATGCAGAAGAATGAAACTCGACTGCCATCTTACAGCATACAAAAACATTAACTGAAAACGGATTAAAGACTAGAATGGAAGACTAGAATAAAGACTAGAATGGAAGACCTGAAACCCTAAACCTCCTAGAAGACAACATAGGTGGTGGGCTCCTTGACATAGGTTTTGGCGATGATTTTTTGAATCTGACACCAAAAGCAAAAGCAACAAAAGCAAAAAAACAAAAACAAAAAACAAGTGGAAAATAAAAAGGTTCTGCATAGCAAAAGAAACCATCAACAAAATGAAAAGGCAACTACTGAATGGGAGAAATATTTGTGAATCATATATGTGATAAGGGGCTAATATCCGAAATATATAAAGAACTCATGTAACCCAACAGCAAAAAATAAATAAAAATAAAAATGGGCAGATCTGAATAGACAGTTTTTCTTTTCTTTCTTTTTTTAAAGATTTTATTTATTTGAGAGAGAGAGAAGTGTGAGCTCACACAAGTGGGGGGAGGGGCAGAAGGAGAGGGACAAGCAGACTCCCCACCAAGCTGGAAGCCCCTACACAGGGCTCCATCCCAGGACCCCAAGATCATGACCTGAGCTGAAGTCAAAGGCTTAACCAACTGAGCCACCCAGGTGCCCCAAATAGATATTTTTCCAAAGAAGACATATAGATAGCCAACATGTATATGAGAATATGCTCAAGAGCATTAATTATCAGGGAAATGCAAATCAAAACCACAAGGAGCTATCACCTCACACCTGTTAGAATGACTATCATCAAAAAGACAAGAGATAACAAGTGTTGGCGAGGATGTGGAGAAAAGGAAACCTTGTCCAGTGTTGGTGGGAATGTAAACTGGTGCAGCCACTGTGGAAAACAGTAGGGAGGGTCCTCAAAAAATTAAAAATAGACCTACCATATGAGCTAGCAATTCCACTTCCGGGTGTTTATTCAAAGAAAACAAAAACACTAACTCAAAACGATAGATGCACCCCATGTTCACTGCAGCATTATTTACAATAGCCAAGACATGGAAACAACCTAAATGTCCACAGATGGATGAATCGATAAAGAAACTGTGGTATATATACACAATAGAATATTACCCAGCCATAAAAGGAATGAAATCTTGCCATCTGAGACAACATGGATGGACCTCAAGGGTGTTATGCTAAGTGAAATAAGTCCGACAGAGAAAAACATACCATATGATTTCTCTTATATGTGGAATCTGAAAAACAAAAACAAAAACACAAAAACCCAAGCTGATAGATAAAAGAGAACAGAGAACAGATTAGTAGTTAGGAGAAATGGGTGAAGGAGATCAACAACAACAAAAGCAATTAAAAAACAACAACAGATTTTTTAAAATCCTCAGAGAGCTGCTTATAAAAACAAAATAGATCCCTGGGACTGCCAAGTTGGACTTTCTAAATCAGATCACCCAGGAGTAGGACCTGGGCCTCTTTAACAAAGTCTTCAGGGGATTCTTAGGGATAGCAGCCAGGTCCAGTCTCTCCACTTTTCCAGGGGAAACTGAGGCCCAAAGAGGTCTTGAGCCAGTCAGCAGCAGAAACAAAATAAGAAATTAGGTCTTCTGAACCACAGATGTTCTTCCCACACTAAGACCAGGAGCCCACAAGACTGAAGAACTGCCCACCATTTATTTGTTTTAATATTCTTAAAATCAAAGTTAATATTGCATATAGTATAAAGAGTCAAATACAGGTAGTTTTACAAGGCTTGGATGAAAAAACATAGTTCCTTGTCCATGCTCCCCCATCTGCCCCTCCCCAGAGGCAATGACCTTCAACTTTTCCAGCTGATTGTTTTAGTATTAAAAGAGACCAGAATGTCACCCCAGAATATGCCTGTGTGACATAAAAATTATTTTGAGTTGAAGGTAATTAAGAACTAGCAAATGCAGAAAAAAGCTCTCTCTACCCTTCCCCCACATTTTGCCTAAAGGCAAAGTATAAATTCTCCTTTTCTGGAGACAGATTCTTATCAGCCCAGACATGCTCCAGAGGAACCAGCCAACAAACCTACTCAGTTGGTTTGCTTCCTGTTATTTACACAGCCCCCTCCCCCCAACAACTTGCCATCCCTGGAAGCCCAAAACCAGTTTTCTTTGTCCTGTCATTTCTCTACAGATTTATTGTTCTTTGTTGAAGCTGCTATACAAGCCAGAGTTCTAACTGCTGCTTTGAGTTACTTTTCATTGAGGTTTCTCCCACATGATGTGTGCTACATGCATTAATAAACTGTTTTTCTCTTTTTTTTTTTTTTAAGATTTTTATTTATTTGCCAGAAAGACACAGAGAGAGAGGGAACACAAGCAGGGGGATTGGGAGAGGGAGAAGCAGGCTTCTCGCGGAGCAGGGAGCCCGACATGGGGCTCAATCCCAGGGCCCCGAGATCATGACCTGAGCCGAAGGCAGACGCTTAACAACTGAGCCACCCAGGCGCCCCTGTTTTTCTCTTCTTAATTGGTCTTTTCCATGAAGAGCCCCAGCTGAAAACCTAAAATGGGTAAAGTTTGGCCTCCCCTACAGTATTTACCTCCACCTTTGGCACTGTTTGCATTTTTACAATGAGCGTGCGTCACTCTTGTGTAAATTTTTTTTCTTAAGTTTATTTATTTATTTTTAAGTAATCTCAACACCCAACGTGGGATTCAAATTCACAACGCTGAGATCAAGAGCCACATGCTCCTCCGATTGAGCCAGCAGGGTGGCCCTCTTACGTGGTCTTAATAATCCAGTTACAGTGGCTTGCCAGGTCTGGCACAGGACTGGGATGCACAGGCATTGTGGAATGCGCCAGTGCTCACTGAGCACAGGCTACCAGCTCCTCCAGCGCTTGCTCACTGTGGTTGCCGTGGACCAGCAGCACTTCCTTGATCCGGTCCTGCTCGAAGCCCATGTCGCTGAACTGTGCCCAGAGGCGCAGGAACTCACCTGCCTGAGGAAGGGGACTCTGCCAGGCCCGCCACCTCCCTGTGGAGCCCTCTCCCTGGTACCTACTGTATCTACTCCCACAAAGCTATGGACTTCCCAAGCCAGGTAAGCCTGATCCTGGGCAGCACCTGTTTTTCTTCCTGTACCTCGGGGTGACATGGGCTTGGATCTCCCTTCCTGAGCCAAGGAAGGCCTGGCCACTGGCTCCATCCTGGCTTTACTCCAGCTCATTCCTGACTCCCTGTGCTCAGGAACTGGGGCAGAAAGCAAGAGGCTACATACTGGGGCCCAGAGGATGCACAGCCTGGGGTCTCTGCCCGAGCCCCAAACCCTGCCAAAGTTTCACGCAGTGCAGCCTCTGCCCTCCTTCCTCCTCTGGCCCCAGTGCCTAAAAAGTCCCTGCTTCTCCTCCCTCCTTTCTCCTTGGCATCCCTCTCAGCCCCCTGTCCTTGCCTCAGCCTCTGTGGAGAAGTGCTCAGCATAGCTTGGGCCAACAGCACGCTGTGGGCAGGTCATGTACGCTGGGCACTCAGAATGCACCACTGGGCCCACAGATGTCTGCCTTCTGGGTTTCCAGGTAGGCAGCAAACTCCCTGAGTAGAGTTTATGCATCTTTGTGCTGTGCATGGCTCCTCTCTGGGTGTCTGACAGAGTGGGCATCCAATAATATTTGTGTATTAATTCGGCTAAATAAAGCAAAAGCCTTGCCTCCTGTTTCCCTCCCCACCTCTTCTCCCCTTCCCCATGCTTCACCTCCCTGGACTGTCTCCTCCTCTGCAGGGCTCAGCAAGCAGGCTCTATCCTGATGGCCCCCAGGCTCTGGTTCCGGCACGGGTGTGCCCCTGCACACTAGGCTCGTGTGTGCACCCCCGCTGCTCCCCTCCCCTCCCCCTGGGTCTGGGCAGGTGGCCCTGCTGACCTGGCTCTCGGAGAACTGGAACATCTCCATGGCCTCCTCCACCAGCCCCTCCTCGTAGCCTTGCCGCAGCAGCCGGTCACAGGCACTAAGGTAGCTGAGAAACTGGGCCACAAGGGGCCCAGCGCGGGGGTGGTAAGGGCATTGGCAGGGGCAGCAGATGGGACAGAGGGGGCACCCTGGGGGTCTCAGCGAGGCCTGGGCTCAGACCAGGCTGCCGAGTCAACCCACTACACACAGAAATGGCCCCAGAGACCCTGTGAGCTAACAGAAGAGGGGCAGAGGCCTCCCCTGGGGACCTGGGGGTGGGTGGACAGCACATTCTTACCAAATGTCCCCAACCGGGGGCTGTAATCCAGGAAAAGGACTGTCAGGGTGAGCTAAGTGTTCCCAGACCCTACGTGGGGGGTGGGACTGGCTGGAAGCACAGGCGCCTCCCCCCCAACCCGTCCCCGTCTGTCCACCCTCCCTCGTGAGCACCCACCAGTGTGAAGCAGCCTCCTCAGCACCCATACCTGGGCAGCCCCACCCTGTCCCTAGACACATGCATGTCTGCCATCCAGGCCCATGTGAGCCCCGGTGCTGGAAAGGGGAGGAGGACAGAGAAGATACCACAGGGCTGGAAACCTGTTCAGGTCACTCCGTGCTTAGTGACCAGGAGCTGCTTTTGCCCTCAGGATGGGGTACTGCTCCTTACCGGGGCCCAAAGACCTGCCCCCCTGCCCCTGTCCGTGGCCTCAGCTCCCCCCTCGGCAGCCCCAGGCCTCGGCACATCTGAATCCCTCACCCCTCTTCCCTGGGGAGCCTCTGCCCCAGTCTCCACTGGGGGCCTTGCCTGTGGGCTGAGAGACTGTGCTACCCCGTCCCAGCACGTACGACTCTGTAGTCGCTCTCCTCTCTCAGCGAGGGAAGGGCTGTTTCAGTCTTGGTCACCACTGTGTCCCCAGCACCCACAGAAGGAGCTCAATAAATGTATGCTGTGTTCCTAAGATGAATTAAGAACTACCGTCAAGGAGCTCACAGCCTAGGGGGAGAGGAACCAGATATGGGAAATCCTGAGTGCCAGGCAAATCAAGGCAAGACTTATAGAGAGTCAATGCCAAATGAAGGCTCCCGACCATAGGAATTATGGGTATAGGTGGAGAAGCAACAGGGAGGTTCCTGAAGACCTTCAGAGCATGGATCATACAGATGAATGCTTTTCAAACTGCTTTAGCTTCTGAGCTGTCCAAGCATCAATAACAATAATGGGAAGGTCGAGCTGCTCTGGGAGAACTGGGGGCAGGAGCAGGGGAGCCAGGGGTCCAGTGCTCCTGCCTAAGGACGCCTAGATCTTGCTCTGAGCATATTTAGTAAACCACCCAGCCAAGCCCTCCTTGCGCAGTGGAAGAAACAGGTCCAAACAGGGTGGGCAGCTTGCCCAGGGACCCAGGACGAGGGCCTAGGTCATCTAACCTTTCGGCTTTGTCCATCTGGGGCCCAGTGCTGGAGGAGGGGCTCTGAGCTGCCTTGAAAGTAGACAGGATTTCCAAAGGTGAAAACAAGAGCAAGTCAAGAGTGGATGGTGGCTGCTCCCTTGGCCTCTTGGTTCAAACACAGCAAAGGTTCTTGGCCTTGGTGCCGACTGCAGCTATGTGGGAGCCTTAACACAACTACCCATAAACCACTGATGCTTGCCTCCAGAGGCTCTGATATAATTGGTCTGGGAGGCAGTCTGGGCACTGGGATTTTTATAGCTCTCCAGGTAATTCTGTGCAGCCACGGCTGAGAACCGCTGACTCAAAGGACAGCTGACCTCAATCCATACCAGTAGCCCCATGGCAGACGACATTTCAGAACCACCTTCAGATCCTTAACATGATAGGCCCTTGGGCACACTCCAGATCCACTGACTGGGATCCTCCAGAGTAGGTCCTGGGGATCTACAGTTGTAGAGACTCTGCTGCTTGGTCAGCTTTTGGGCCTACGAGACTATAGAAGCCACCAGGTCTGCCTCAGGCCCCAGGGTGGGTAAAGATGTCACCTTCACACCCCGGGACGAGGCCCTCAGCAATCATTGATTATAAACACATATTCCCCCCTCCGTTCTGTGAAGAGGGAAAGTGAGGTTCAAAGAGGGGCCCTGAGGTGCCCGGAGTCCCATACCAAGTCTGGGCCTGGCCTGTGGATGCTCACACATGTCACCCATGATGTCCTGAGGCAGCCAGTGGGCACATCAATCCTTGTGGAAGGAAGGAAGGAATGATGGACAAAGCTTATCTTTTGTATCTCCTCCTTTCTCCCTGGCTCTTCTAACTGCTCTGTCTCTGCTCACCTTCCTGGGCTATCTGTCAATAATTTCTGGCCAGAAAGGTTTACTACACATCCTTTAAGCAGTGGCGGGGGGGAGGAATCTGAACCCAAAGGAGTTGCTCACTTAATGGTGGAACTTCACAAAATAGAGGGAAATAATCACTTGGTGGGGGAAAACAGATGGAGTCATCCAATGGCTCTTCAGGCCCACACCTCAGGGCTTGGCTCCTGACTGACCACCATGGAAGAAGGCCACCCAGAGATCCGGCTGGCCAGGCAGGTGGTCAGTGCATATCTGGAAACACAATGTTCCTGATGCGGTGGGATTCCTCCAGCCCACCCACGGGGAGGCCAGTGACCCGTGCTGGTTCCGACTAAATCTTCAGACCCCCACAGTGATGGCCTGAGACCTCAGCCTTGTCACAGAAGCTAAAGGGACTGGGGGGCATGTCAGAGCCCCCACCGTGGCTGTGGTCCCTCACAGTCCTCCTGGCCAGCTTCTTGGCCCAGGTTCTGGCTTTCAGCAGCGGCCGAAGGTGGGGACAACTTTAGATCTACTCTTAAATCTCAGATCAGCCTGGGGTGCCTCCCTGGAAGGTTCTCACACAGAAAATGAGAGAAAAGTACCATGCACCAAAGATTCAGAGTCAAACCAGCCTGGCCTCTACCCTGGCTCTTCTATTGATTTGGTGATATGAACCTCCCTGGACTCGGTTTCCTCATCAGCAAAGTGGGGAGGGACAGTAGTAGCAACCTTGCAGAACTGAGAAGACCTAATGGAATATTCTCAGATTGAGGGCCTGGCACAAAAAAGGTGTTCGATGAATGTCAGCAACCACGTTGGAGGTTTTCCTCCAGGACAAGGCATGGACTGATGAAGCCAGAGGAAAGCAGAAGCAGGAGTGGGTGGGGAAGGCAGCCAGGTGCATATGCCCACCTCCTCCACCTGGCAGCAGCACATCCTGCTTCCGCTCCAGGATGAGAGTCACTCTCCTTCTGTCCCTCCCTTATCCAGGAGCAGGCAGCTCTGGACCTCAGGGACCCGACATATGACAGTCATCAGTGATTATGGAGAGAGTATCCAAGCCCTCTGATGGTGATGGGGCAGGGACAGAAGAAAGGAAGAAGTGCCAACTGCCCTGGGGCCTTTTGATACCTGCAGCTCAGCTTTCCAACCAAAAGAGCCCGCATGTTCAGAAAACAATGGGAAGCCCAACGTGACCTTCAGGTGGGGGAAGGGCAATCAATGTTGCCTCTTGCCCCTACTCATAATCCTTCCATGCCTTCCTTTTGTTAGTGGGTCATTTGTAAACCTCTCAGCCCAGCCTTCAAGGTACCTGCAATCTGCCCTCAATCCCCCTTCCCTGTCCTATCTCCCACCAGCCTGCATCATGCACCCTGTACTCCAGCGAGACCGGTCGTATCAGGGCCTCCTGAACCCTTCCCTGCTGCCTCCACTCCTTTGCTCACACTGTTCCTCCTGCTTGGAATATCATCCCTTCTCCTTCCTTCAAATTCAGATTCATCCTTAAAGTCCAGCTCAAGAAGTGGCACCTCCATGAAGCCTTTGCTGATCACTGGAATGTCCTTGTGCTCGGTTAAGAATGGCCATACATTCTTCCCAGCCCCTTCCACCAAGAGGAGGTTTCCCCCATAGCTCCTCGCTGCATCTGAACACCTAGAAAGTGCCCAGTAAATACTGCGGACTAGATGGAATGGATGGATGGGTAGATCAAAAGAGAAAGAGATGGATATGAACAGGGATAAACTGCTCATTGAGGGAAGTGGTTAGTGCTCTGCCGTCCCTACGGTAGCCAGCAGCCACATGTGGCTATTTTAATTTAAATTAATTACAATTAAGTAAAACTAAAAATTCAGTTTCTTAGTCACACTAGCCATATTTCAAGTAGCCACATAAGGCCAGTGTCTACTGTATTGGACAACCCAGGTATAAAACATCTCTCTCATTGCAAAAAGTTCTTTTGGGTATCTCTGGAGAGATTATCGGCTGCCCAAAGCTCCAGTCCCTTGTGCTTGGGGCAGAGACTGGAACAGGAGTAGAATATTAAAACTCTCCAAATGGCCATGGGGATTCCTGATAAACCCTTATGGAGAAAATAGCATCAGGGTCTAGAAACTTGCTCATAACCCTCAACAATTAATGTCAGGCTAAGGTTCTGCTTCTAAAGAGAAGGAAACAAAACTTTTTCAAGTTAAAGATAAAAACTACTTGGCTACTCATCTGGTTCCAGACCCACAGCCCCCCTAGCTCGGGGTCCCTCCTTCACCTACCTGGCTCAGGCTCTGCCGCCCCGTCTTCTGCAGAGCCCCGATGGCCCTATACAGGGGATATCCCAGGGCAACCACTGGCCCGATGAGGTCTTGCTCCTCCTGGCTCAGGGCAGACAGCAGGTCAGCAGAAGCAGGGTGTGATCCGCAGGCGCTGAGATGCTGGGGCATCCCCCCAGGAGGTGGCAGGCAGGTGTACGGGCTGAGGGACTGAAATACAGACAGGCTGGATGTGTCAGTTACCACTGGAGGTGTCACCTGCTCGGCAGGACATTTTTCCACAAGAGAAATATGATAGGTCCATCCTATTATCCCATTTCACAGACATTGAAACTGAGGTTCAGAGAAGTTAATGACTGGGGAAGCAACACACATTTGGGACCTGAGCCCTACTCAGAATCACATTCAGTGTTTTTTACCCCACACCTTAGTGAGGGGAGGAGCAGGGGTGGATCTTCCTCCTCCTTCAGGTTGGCTGGGCTGGGGCTGAGCAGGGCGTGGAGCTGGGTAGGGACTGGGCACAGCTGTGTGCTGAGGAGACCACACTGGCCCTAGAGTAAGGAGGGTGGCTCAAAGGCATTTCAGTCAGTTTGGCCAGCATCACCCCTAACCCATTCCCCATAAAGAAGCACCCATCTGGCAACCCTGACCAGACCGCCCTGTCCCCTCCTCCCCAGGGAAAGCCCAGCTGCTGCCCTGGCTCCTGGGGCAGAGTGTATATGTGTGACATGAATTGTCCACCCATCCCTATCTTTTCAGGGGTTTTCCTGCCATGACCTTACCCTAGGCTCTGCTCTTGACCCCCAAACTGGAAAATATCCAAATCTTAGGATCTGAGTCTACTCTTGTGACCTTAAAAATGATTCTTAGCTATTCTCTGCCTCAGTTTTCTCCTCTGCAGCACATGCGCCCCATTGCCCCCACAGGCTTGTTGCTAGAGTTAAATGTAATCTGGACCAGGAAAGAGCCATCCTGGCATCAACGTCTGGCCCTAGATGTGGTGCGCCTGTCCAGGTTACAGCCTCTTCTCTGTGTTTGCTCTAAGCAACTGTGTGAGGTAAAGTGGCCCAGGGATAGCTCAGAGCAGTTCAGTGACTTGCCAAAGGTCACACAACCGTGAGTGGAAAGAGCCAGACCTCTAGTTTGTTTTTGGATTTAAATTTCACCTGGGCCTTATTCTGTTGCTTCTCCTGGCCTAACTGTAGGGCAGCTAGGGGGGCAGAAAGCTGTGCCCAACTGTCACCTTTGGCTCTCAACCCTGACCCACTCCATCTGCTCCAGATCCAGCTTTTATGGAGTTTGGTACTTACATAACTTGGATGTCTTAAAAAAGGCACACAATTATGAATATAAAATTAGATATAAGGCCTTGGAAGAGGCAAAGTAAGGGGTCTGAGGCTTAAGCTTCACTGGCTTCACTTTAAATTCACTTCTGCTCCCAGTTCTTCCACCGGCACATCCTCTGTCCTGAAGCCTTCCCAGTCTGCAAAAACTGTCCCCTCTCCCTCAACACCTGATCCCTCCCACTACACAGTGCTGCCTTGTCCCACAAGCCCCTTGGCCAACTCTCCTTGTCCTGTGGTTTTGACCTTGTCTCTTCCAACTCAGTGCCTAGCAGTAAATAACTGCTCAGGGAGTATCCTTTGATTGAGCCTCCAGCTCACCCATCCTACCCGAAGCCTCGCTCTGTGGGAAGCCCTTGATCTGAGTCACATTCGTATTCATTCAACGGATATTCACTGAGCACCCCCTAGGGGCCAATCTGCTGCTGGGTGCCCTGGAAACAAAACTGAAGGCCCTCCAATCCCTGCCCTAAAAGAATTCATATTGCATGGGAAGAGACAGACAGATACCGCATAATTACAACTGTGACACGTACCCTAATAGAAGCAAAACAGACACAGGGTAAAACAGGGAACGGGGGCCTCTGAGCAGGGACTAGTCTAGGCCAAGGGCCACAGGAAGGACAGCATGGTACAGGGCCAGATGAGAAGAGGAAAATGCAGGGAGGAGGAGAGCAGAGAGGAGCGAAGGAGGGCTGCGGACCAGGCGGGGAACCCAGACTACTGGGCTGGGCTGCGGCCTTGGTGGAGCGAGCAGGTTCCTTACCGAGACCGTGGGCTTGTGGCTCCGCAGCGGGGGCATGGCGCCGGCCGTGCAGGGCCGCGGGGGCGACGCGGGGGCGCTGGGGAGCGGGGGCGCGGGGCCCGCGGGCGGCACGGGGCCGGGGCAGAGGCTCAGCGCCCGGCTGCGGATGCGATGCAGGAGCGCGCGGGGGCCGGCGGCCAGCGGGCCCTCGGAGAGCCGCCGCCGTGCCCCGGCCAGCTCCGACCTCACGCCGCGCAGCAAGTCCAGCGAGCAGCGGGGATGGCTGGGGCCAGGGCTCGCAAGGGAGCTGGACGGGGGGCTGCAGTGACCTGGCTCTTCCTCGTTGGCAGAGGCGGCTTCTTCGTCGTCGTGGTCCTCGCCCTGGTTCTCTTCCTCCTCCTCCTGGTTAAGCCGCTGCTGGGGTCCGGCCTCAGGGCCCATGTCTGCAGCAGGTGCAGGCACTAGCTCGCGTTCAGGGCCGATCAGCAAGAGCCAGGCGGGAGGGGCTGATGCCATTCCCGCGGCGTCGCACTGGAACGGGCAGGGTCCCCGGACCACGGCCTCCGCCCAGAAGAGCGCTCTCCTCTCCAAGCTGAAGTCGTGCTGCGAGAAGGCGACGTGAGGCTCTCCCGGCGCAAACCAGGCCCAAGGGGCGCACCCCTACCCCCTGGCCTCCAGGGAACCTGTTCGGCCAAAAACTTGCCAGGCCTGGGCAGCTTCCTATTCTAAACTCCAGGCATCCATCACCACCCACCCCCAGCCCCAGTTTAAGCTAGCACTGGGGTTGATGGATAGCCATACAATTGAATGGTTAACTCGGCCTGAAGGACATAATGAGGAATAGGTTAATAGAATGAAATGTAGTGAAATCCAGTATCTAAGTCCCTTTGCCTTTCAGTATGTAATTGAACGATAGCAGCTTAAAAAATGTCTCCGAGAAACCTTGTTCTTAGAAAAGAAACTTTCACTTGAGCCCAGCACCATTTGCCAGTGAAGCACACAAACCTCTCTCTGGAATAATACCTGCCCCCTTCCCCTTTGATGCCATCAGAGGTTACTCTGAAGCCCAGAAAATGTAAAAATCACTAATCTCTGTTAAACTCTACTTAGTACGTTCTAGTGTTATTTCTATTTCCAGACTATGAAAATGAGGCTCAGAATCTTTAATATGCTGGAGGTCAGACTGGTGTTGAGTGGCTTGAGCTGGAATTCCTCGGGCCACCTGACAGTAGTACTTTCTCAACTACATTATCAGGCCACCTGAAAAAACAATCGGAGCTCACAGAAATAATCTAACTTGAGAGTTTAGAAATGAGTAAAAAAAAATATTCACCTGTTGCCTACCTTTAAAAATAAGATCCAGAAATATAAAGCTCTGTTAAAAAATGTAAAATTGTCTAAAAGGCAATTTCAATGCTCTGTGATGGCCAATGAAGGAAGAACGAAGGTGGGGGAAGTGGTATTTGTGGGGGGAAGGAGAGGCAGGAAGACAGATACTCAGACACTTAGATCACAGGCATTGTCCCCTCCTCTCCTGACATGACCCTAGGTTGGGGAGAGGAGCCTAATGTGGCTGTTCCAGCATGGCTCCCTGACTGAGTCAGTGGCCATGTCTTATTCCTCTCTGCATCCTCAGGGCGCAGGCAGGCCTGGCACAGAGTGGATGCTTGTAAGTATGTGCAGAATAAACGGTTGGATGAAGAGATTGGAGCAAAACAGGCAGGTTGTGAAGGACAGAGGAGGGAAAAAGACCATGTGAGGGGTGATAAGGCAGACGTGGAGAGAAAGAGACTAAGGAGGTTTCGAGACAGCCAGCAGGACTCAGGGGATGAAAAGGTACTGAGACCCAAAACAAATACCAACATATACGATTTATGGAACGAAGCAAGATGATTCTAAAGTTCGTATGAAAAACAAACAAATCAGAAGAGCCAGAAAAACTCTGGGCACAAAAAGATAAATAGGGGGGACTGGCCCTACTAGCTGTTAAAATATTGTAAAATGACAATAATTAAAACTATGGTGTTGGCACAGATGCAGGTAGAGAATAGGAAGTCCAGAAATAGACTTTAATATCTATGGGGCTTTGGTAAATAATAAAGGTGGCATCTCAAACAATGGGAAAAAGAGAGACTAGTCAATAAATGGTGTAGGCTAGCTGGAAGAAAATGAAGTTGGATCCATTCTTATGTTATATACACAAGGATTAATTCCAAAAGGATCAAAAATTCAAATGTATGATATGAAACCATAAAAGTACTAGGAGAAAAGCAGAAGAGACATGCTTTATAACCCCAAGTGTGGAAAGCCTTTCCAGAAGCCATAAAAGTACAGATACACACATGTGCAAAATCTGCACGGCAAATATACCACAAGAAGCAAGGTCAAAGACAGATGACAAACTGGGGGGAAAACAGCACTCACAGCAGAGATGAAGGGCTAAATTTATTAATACAGCAAGTGCTAGAAATAGATTGGAAAAAGACCAACAGTTCAACGGGAACATGAGCAAAAGATATGGACAGTCCACAGAAGAGAGCCACACAGATGGCTTCTAAACACATGAAGAGTTCCTCAACTTCACTCGTGATAAGAGAAAGGCAAATCAAAACTACCCTGAGATACCATCCGCCTATCCCTCAGCAAAGATCCAAAGTCTGAGGACACTCTGTTGGGAGAGTGTGGGAGGGACAGGCCTCTTGTAGAGTGCTGGCTGGGATGGAAATCAGTATGACCCCTACGGAGGGCAATTTGGAAAAATACTTAAATTCAAAAGGACATGTGCATATCGTCATTCCCTGCAGCATTGTTTGTCATGGCAGAAGCCTAGGAAGAACTCAAGTGTCCATTCAAGAAAGTACAATATATCCATGTAATGCAATGCTACACAGTGAAAAATGAAACTGAAGAAGCTTTTTATGTACCGATATAGAAAGATCTTAAAATATATGAGATAAAAAAGGAATAACAGTGTATATAAAATGCTACCTTTGGGGTAAAAAGGGAGGAAATAGCTGTACTTGCATGTCTCTACACACATAAGCATCCCTGGAAGAATACATAGAAAATGAGAAACAGATACCCCAGTGAGGGTTGGAGCTGGAGAACTGGATAGATGGGAAGGTGTCATGGGAGGCTGTTCGCTCTCCCAAGGCCTTCAAGCTGCCTGTGGGCCACACTGACCACCCCCCTTGCTTTTGTACGTAAAGTGTTACTGGAACATGGCCCTATCCACCCACTCCTTTCCAGAACTACGGCTTTTTCCCTAGAGCAACAGAGTTGAGTAATTGCCAGTTTTTACTACCTGGTCTTTTACAGAAAATATTTGTCAACCCCTGCTCTATACCCTTTTGTAAGCCTTTTCTTTCTTTTTATTTTCATTTTTAAACTATGCGAATGTATTTTTCTCTAAAAATATTTTTTTGTTAGGGCAATTCACTCTAATTAAAGGGAAACTATGAAACAATCAAACACAGACTTGCCAAGGCTTTAAGTGTGGAAGGAAGGGTGAAGGCAGCAGGGTGGGTGGGGTGGATATGGGCTTTGGGGTCTGACAGACATGTGTGGGAATCCTGCCTGCGTCACTCACAAGTACATCAGTTGGGTGACAGCTTTGGTTTCCTGTGCCGTGGGGTAGGAACACATGCCTGCTAAAAGGGTTATCAGAAATATGAGAGAGAAGAGTGAATGTACACAGAGCACCTAAGCACGGGCCTAGTGCACAGCAGGTACTCAATACTGGTAGCTGTGATTATTACTTTTTCCCTTTAGACCATTGTTCTAAACTGTCCTAGGTTCACCTGGTAATCTAACCACTATCTGTAACATCGTTGTTATGGGGAAATGTATTCCAGGTTTCAAACACTGGGAATATAGCCCGATGAACTCAAGAGGACTTACCAGGAGAGGCTGTAAATCATACTTGGAGTCTTATGCTTCTCGGTTTGTTAGATTGGCCCAGCAGTGAGAGAAATGGAGGCCCAGGAAGGGAAACAGGCTCCAGGGAGTACAGATACCCTCGCTGAGAGTAGTGGGCAGAGCTAGGGTCAGTACCTGGGATAGGACACCAGACATGGACTTGGCAGAAAGGTGCCCAATTCTGCTCCTAAGAAAACTAACTTTCAGGATAACTTCTTCCTGGTTTGGCCTGAGCTCAGCGGGGAGGGAAAAGCTGTGATAATCCACCTCCACTGGAGCTTAGCCAAGCGAATTCCTCTGCCCAACGACACAGGCCCACAGTGAAGGCTGCCTGGGAAAAGTGACTATGGGCCCCTGGACACTGTGCTCTGGGTTTTACAGAGCTGATTTCCCTTCGGGAGACCTTGGTCCTAAGGGTCTGCGGATAAAGCAAAATGGCACTGAGTCTCCTGCTCCTGGGCCCCCGAGCCACTCAAGCCCCTTCCTCCTTCGTGGATTGTACTTTCTGCACCTGACTTCCTGCAACCCGGTTTTCTGCCGAGGAACCTCACCCGTCCAGTGTCTCACGCTCCCATCCTGCTCTGAGCTAATACGCAACGATTTGGAGTTAAGACCTGGGGTTTAGTCTTGCCATTGCCACTAACGTTGGACAAACCATTTCCCTTCTCTGGACTTCAGGTTCCTCGTGTGCAAAATGAGTGAGGGCCGCCCTAGATCCTCAGAACTTTTTACAAAGTACCCTGCAGACAGTGGAGAAAGAGCACATAAGACTCTGAGAGGCCTGACACCAGTTCCACAGTTTTTGGCAATCTTGTTCTTTCATCTGTAAAAAATCATGTGAATTCTGCATCCTATCTCATGATCTATCTGTGTTATAATACAAATGCAATAGGTTTCCCCCCTAAACCTCCAAGTAAACTTGACTCTCATGTTTATCTTGAGGGTGTGTGATACCAGATACCACTGCATACACTGGGTGCATATCCCAGTGTGTGAGCTGTGGGGCATGAGGTGTTTCAAGGGCGCCTCCAGGGCAGATGTGCTTTGGGTCTATGGAACAGTAATACCTTCTAATGTGTCTCATCTAACTGCATTTTAACAGAGGATTGTAGAGATAGTGTCTTAGTTCACAGGAGTGATTCTAAATGGTAGAATTTTAGACATGGCAGCAGGTTGACAGGGAAAAGAGGAATTGGAGTATCCTTGCAATGACTCTCAGTCACTTCCTATAGGCAGCTTCCTGTTATTCTAATCATTTTTAAAATAAGACCCACCAAATAATCCCCATCACCAGCCTTCTTCATGAAACACCTTTTCCCCTTGGGTTATTTCCAAAACTTTCTAGAATATACCACAGATGGACTTGCTGCCATTTATGTATGTATGTAGGTACATATGTATGTATGTATGCATGTAGGCTCCACACCCAGCGTGGAGCCCAACGAGGGGCTTGAACTCACAGCCCTGAGATCAAGACCTGAGCTGAGATCAAGAGTCGGATACTTTAACTGACTGAGCCACCCAGGCACCCTGGCCTTGCTGCCCTTTAAAATCAAGGAACAAGGCCTATGAGTCTCAGCATCAGATCTACAGACCCAGAGACAAGAGACAGATGGACAGAGAGATACACTTACCATAGAACCCAGCAGAAGCTCCCTGCAGGCTGGGACACTGAGCTCTGGCCCAGGAAGGGGCTCTGTGCCTATCACAAAGCCATTGGGCACCTTGAAGGGGATGCCATCGAGGGCATTCATTTTGTCAGAGGAGTGTGGAGATGGCTGAGGGCAGGCTGCCTGGTGGCAAGGAGAGAGCGTAGACCTGAGGACCAGGCTTGGTCTCAGATGGCCTCACCACTTTCCTGTGTGCTGACTTAGCTGAGCCCACACAGCCAGGAAAGAAAAGGTAAAGTGGCTGGTCCTGCATAGGGAGGAAATAAATAAAAACAAGAGCATTCAAACTGAGGAATTGAGTATTGCATGTTTAAGTTTTGTTCTAGACCACTGTTTCCCAAAATGTGGCCTACAAAACTCGTTCTAAAGTATGTCATCAAAAAAGTTTCCAGCCAAACATGTAAGGGAAAAAATGTCAAATTATACAAACTATTCCATAAAAGAACTATTTCCTAACTCGTTTTGATTTCAGCACCACCTTGATACCAAATCTGACAAAATTAAAGGCCAATCTCTCATAAACGTAACTGCAAAAATCTCAACAAAAATAACTATGTATAGAAAAATACAACACTGCTGGCTTGAGGGTTGAGTTTATTTCAGGAATGAGAGACTGGCTTAATATTCCAAAATCAATCAGTGGGAATAAAGATAAATGTCAATAGAATAAAAGTGAAAAATTATATGATTATTTTTGTAGATGCAGAAAAAGCACTTGATAAAATCAATACCCATTCATGATTTTAAGAAAAAAACAATTAGCAACTTAGGAAGAGAAAGGAATTTCCTTAACTTAATCAAAAATATCACTAAAATATCTAAAGCAAACATCCCACTTAATGGTGAAATACTGAAAGATATCCCCAAGACTGGAATTGAGACAAGGATGTCCCCACCATCTCTCCTGTTCAACATTGTACTGGAGGTACTAGCCTGTTCAAAAAGAGAAGGAAAAAAAATAAAAATATAAGGATTGGAAAGAAAAAATAAAACTACCATTATCTGTAGATGACATATATAGAAAATCCAAAGGAATCTATGAATAAAACTCTTAGAATTAGTAAATTGATTTAGCAAGGTCATTGGGTATAAGGTTGATATATAAGAATCAACTATATCTCTATATATAAACAACAAACAATGTAAATTTTGTCTTTTAAAAAGGTCATTAGAGGGGCACCTGGGTGGCTCAATTGTTAAGCATCTGCCTTCGGCTCAGGTCAGGTCATGATCCTGGGGTCCTGAGATCAAGCCCCGTGTCAGGCTCCCTGCTCAGCGGGGAGCCTGCTTCTCCTTCTCCCACACCCCCAGCTGTGTTCCCTCTTTCCCTGTGTCTCTCTGTCAAATAAATAAATAAAATCTTTTAAAAAAAATGTCATTAGAGGGGCACCTGGGTAACTCAGTCGTTAAGCGTCTGCCTTCGGCTGGGGTCATGATCCCAGGGTCCTGGGATCGAGCCCCGCATCGGGCTCCCTGCTCCACGGGAAGCCTGCTTCTGCCTCTCCCACTCCCCCAGCTTGTGTTCCTTCTCTCACTGTGTCTCTGTCAAATAAATAAATAAAATCTTAAAAAAAAAAATTTTTTTTAAATTAAAAAATGTCATTAGAGAATAAAATTTTAAATAAGGTACCATTTCATATTATCAAACACCTAAGACTCGACAAGTTGGGTTACATTAAAGAACTTCCATTTATCAGAAGATACCATTAAGCGAGTAAAACAACAATGAAACAAAACAAAAACAAACAAACAAAAAAAGACATAAACCAGAGGGGGGGAGAAGATATTTGCAGCACATGTATCTGACCAAGGATTCATACCGGATATATACAAAGAACTACAAAGCAATAAGAAAAAGACCTAGTACAAAAACAGGCAAGAGATGTTAACAGGCACTTCATGAAAGATGATATCCAAATAAACCTCAAAGTTGTTTAACCCCATTAGCCGCCAGGAAAATGCAAAACAAAACAATGAGATACAAACACACACACACACACACACACACGCACGAATTGTTAAAATTAAAAAAAAAAAAAAAGCCTGACAATATCAAGGGTTGATAAGGATGTGGACATCTGGAACTCTCCTGCACTGATGGTGAGAAAGTCAATTAGCATTAGTCAATTAGCTGAGATCTAAGAATTAAAAATTAATTCATACATAGCTTCTGGGCCTTTTGGCTAAGAGCAAGTATGTATGCTAGTTTAATAATATTCACAACAACCAGGGATTTTATTTGTTAATGTATTCTAAACCAGATTAAAGAAAGATTCTGACCACATTCTGGCATTTTGCATCCAGGGCTTATCAGGGAGCTGCACCAGGGAGTATCTCTGGCTTAATACAATGTCATCCATACCAGGATGTTGCAAAGCCCTGTTGCGAGGGGTCACTGGGGTCATCCCCATGCCTACAGGGGAACATCATGTGAAGAGGCAGAGTAAGTAATCTGAGTGCAGAGAGGTCAAATGAAGCCAGATGGGCAAATCCTTTAATTCCCTCATCTCTGCTGTCTGCCCACTCTTGTCTGTGTTTTACTGTATGTAAGACTCAAAAGGCTTCTCCATCCCATGCCAGGAGAGAGTTTGCCAGCACACTGGGAGTGGCTCTCTACGCTACAGGATCAGCCAAGTCCCAGTGTGATCAGTAAGTTGTCTGCCCCATCAGCCTGTTCCAACAAGGGACCTCTGAAGCATAGGGAGTTGTAGGGGACATAGGAATAAGTTAGCAAGTTTTGGCATTCTCAGATTGATCATTCACATTCTCAGCTATCATTAGAATTCTGAGCTATGGGGGAGGACCATAGTTTTGTTGAGACCCACGTGTGAATTGCCTGTCCACTGAGCAGGTACAGGGCCACCCTCTTCCTCCCTCACCTCTGACCCAGCATCTGCATCCTAATAGATATTCTTTACTCAGCTCTACACTTGTTTCTGGAGTAATTTAAGAGTTTGAGGATTCTGGAAACACCTCTCTTAAGAATAGCAAGGGCTACAGTGTAAGACATGATCTAGTTAGGACATACTCTAAAATGACAGTCATCTCTGCTAAACAGAAAATGAGAAGTACAAATTATGAAGTGATGATATTCTTCAAAGGAAAGAAAGTATTTTAGGCCTTATGGGGATTGGGGAAGCTTCAGCAAGGATGGGACCTTCAGGGTAGGGGAACAGCCTTTGAGCAGGAAAAAGGTAGAGTGGAGAGCATAACTCCTGCTTGAGATAGGGAGCAGAGGCAGGGCAGAGTGTGGGGGAGACCAGCTGTGTGACTCAAGTAGATAGTTTGTGCTGGGAAGCAGCCTGCAGTAAGACTGAGATTGGGGTAGAGCTGGGGAGGGCCCTGAATACTGACTCCATTCAGTAGACGGTGGAGAAAGCCCCGAAGAATCTGAAGGCGTGGGCTGAGGGTAGGGGAGTAGGGATACTGGCAAAGCCAGTCTGTGCATGCTTCAGCAGGCTGCATAATCCAGGACCTCTCCATGGGTCTGTGCTCATTTGGCTGAATCAGAGCCTAGGGGTGAGAGGCAGGGCAAGTGGGGGTGGTGGTAACTGGTCTACATGGAGCCCAGGCACTGACATTAGTACTATTTTTTAAAGATCTCCATTGTACTCTCTAAATGACTTCATCTTTGTCCATAGTGTCAGTAATCTATGTGCCGATGATTCACATATTGAATTCTCCAGTTCTTCTCTGAGATCAAACTCCTAAACACAACTGCCTACAAGGCATCTCTTCCAAGATTGTCCTCAAGGGTGCCTCAGACGCTACATATCCAAAGTGAATTCCTGGTGTTCCCCTCCCCCAAACTGTTCCTCCTCCTCCAGGATTCCTTTGTCTCAAGGGAGGTCTAAGGTATACAGAGGACTCCTGCCCGACACTTTCTTCCCCTGCACCACTGCCCATCTCAAATCCCTGCCACGTTTTCTCTCTTAAATCTCTGGAATCCAGGCATTTCATGCTACCTCCACTGCTAACATGGGAGTCCAAGCCCCCATTATCTCTCACTTGGACAACGGGTGTCCACATATCCTCTTACGTCCTAATGTTATAATTCTGTTTCATATACTGGGACAAAAGTGATCCTTTCAAAACAGCAAACTAAGCCAGTTTCCTGCTTAAAAGCCTCCAATGGTTCCCAGCTGCTCTCAGAATAAAAACCAAACTCCTGACAAAGGCTTCCAAAGCCTTGCAGTGTCTGGCCCCTACTACCTCCCCTCCTGTCTTACTCTAGCCATGCTAGTCTTCAATTGCCTTGGTCTCTTGGACCAACACAGGCCCTTTGCATATGCTATTCCAAATTTTTGCTACCTTCTTCTTTGTCTCTTCTGTACTAGTTTATAGCTGTTCATTTTTCACAGCTCAGCTGAAATATCATTTCCTCAAAAAAGCTTTTCCTGATCCAACCCCCAAACTTGGGTAGATCTACCCAGTACAGTGGCTTTTAAGATTTTTTTATTGTGACCCATAGTATGAAATTCACTTGACTTTGTGACCTAGCACACACATATGTAAACTGAATAACAATTCTTACCTCTACTATATGATATATAGATATTTTCCATTTCACCTAAATGCATTACAGAACTCAAAAAAAGGGGGCGGCGGGGCCTAATCTTATAGAACCATACCTTTCCTTCAAAGCACTCAGCACATTTTTTATGACTGTTGGATCAATTAACTGGATATTAATCTATCCTCCTCAAAACCTGTATGAGGGAGTATTTGGTATTTTGTTCACCATTCTAGCCCTCATACTTAGCAAATTCATCTGAGCCTTAACAGGCATTTAATAAATATTTGAACAATGGAAAATATAAATCATGACTAACCACTTTTTCTTTGTAGTAGGTATCACAATTGTAACTATCTGTATAATTAAGCTTCTCTACTCTAGATTCTAACTCCAGGAGAGCAGAAATCCTGTCTTTCTGCTCCTTTTTATGTCTCCAGCATTTAATATAGTTCCTGGCAAATGGTAAAAACAACTTCTCAAGAACACAGTTCAAGTCCTGGTATCCATATTCTGGCAAGCATGGAGTTAAAGAAGTTGAGAGGTATCTACTGCTCACAGTTATGCACTCTAGCACCAACTGCCTCAGAGACTGATCCTTGCTTCAGAGACTATGAGAAACTCAGTTGATTCCAACAAGCAAATGGAACCTACACTGGAAACAAATTCTTCATAAATAGCCCAATGTGCTAAGTCAGGAATTACTGTATGGGCGTATCCAAAAGTTAACAGTTAGGGGTGCCTGGCTGGCTCAATCAGAAAAGCATGCAACTCTTGTTGATCTCGGGGGCATGAGTTGGAGCCCCATGTCGGTGTAGTGATTACTCAAATAAGAAACTTTAAAAAAAGTTAACAGTTAATTATACAGGAATAGTTTATTGGTTGTAAGCATTAAAAGAAAAAAAAATTTGGTTGGAAATGCCTCATGTAATCTCTAGTCCCTAAAATATATCACTGCTCATACTTCATAGCACTCACATTCCTTCTATATATTCTGTATTATCTGAATGGAACAAAACATACTTTGTACTTACCTTGTGACTCCCAGGATAGCTTCCCTGTGGACAAAACATGTAGAAGTAAATTGCTACAACCGATGATATAATCCCAGCTAAGCTTCTTGATACACTCTTGCACAAGTCACATGGACACAGGAACATGAATGGGTTTAGAGCAATTACCTTGATTGGCTTGTAGCAAATCCTTTGGCGTCATAAACTCAGCCACTTGGGCTGAACACTCTTAGTATTTAACATATAAGCTAATCTCTTTATTTCATTTTCTAGCGTTTCTTGTACTTCTTAAAAACAAATGCTTTGTGTTACAGAGTATCTCACAAATCCAGGGTCTCCTCTACTGGGAAATAAGACAATATTCTTATATACAGGACATGATGAATCAACACATTTCTTGTTAATCTTTGAATGAGTTTCTCTATTTTCATTAATTTATGTTCAATATAAAAATATAGGTATAAAAAAAACATGATTTAGGAAAGGTCTGCCGGCTCAAAAGGACCGTAGTTCCTAGTTCTGACTGAAAAGCATAAAAGCCAACTAACAAGAACCAGCAAGAACGATGGCCACCCCTATCATGCAGAATGTGGTGTATAAATACCTTTTCCACTGAACAGGAACCAGGGGTCATTGGAGAAATGACTGCTTCCAGGTTTGGGATAGGAAATGTGAAAGACAAACTTAGAACAGAATACTGGAATTGAGTGGGAATTCAGGAACTGAGTTAAAGGGGCTCTCACTGACCAAAGGTGAGGCAATTGATGAAGAAAATACTAACAATGGGTTGGAAGACAAGTATGTTTAGATCTGAGTTCATAATGATACTTAAAATTCACTGGTCACCTTTGGAGGATGCAAGGGGTCCAGTTCATTACTTTGAAAACTAGTAAAAAAAAGGAAATACTTATTTGCCTTTCCTGTACAAATTATACCCTAGGGTAACCAAATGATTGATGAGGGGATGTTTCTCTTTTTAGAAGTATTCCAGCTGGGGCAAATGGGTGGCTCAGTCCGTTAAGGGTCTTCCGTCCGCTCAGGTCATGATCCTGCGGTCCTGGGATGGAACCCTGCATCAGGCTCCTTGCTCAGCGGGGTGCCTGCCTCTCCCTCTGCCTGCTGCTCCCCCCTGCTTGTGTGCTCTCTGACAAATAAATAAAATCTTTAAAAAAATTCCAATCTATATGTGGTCAAGAAATGTGTACACTCTTGATCAGTGCTGTCCAGTAGAAATATGTGATCCATGTATGTAACTGTACATCTCAATTCAAACTCAATTTCAATTCAAATTCTCAATTTCAATGTAGACATGTATGGCATTTAACCCCAGGTGGAAAAAAACCATTCCCTCTTTCCTCGTGCCCAATAGCCATATATGTCTGTCCTACTGGACAGTACAGCTCTAACCACTAAATCATAGGAAATATGGAGAAAGAGGAACATGCTGTCACAAGAATGCAATTAGTAAAATCCAGACTGGAAACTCTTCAGGAAAAAGTGACCCAATTTCTTCAAGTAATAAATTGTAAGGGAGAGACAGAGTACAAGAGTACAGAGGAAGAAGAAAGACCTACAGATTATCAGAAACTTGAGACATCATCAACCAGTAACAATGTATGGATTGCATCTAGAAGCTAATTTGAACAAAATGTAAAACACATTTATGAGATATGGAGATCTGAATACTGACTGGGTATTTGATGATATTAAGGAGTCATTCATTCCTTCCAATGCAATAATGGCACTATGGTTAAGTTTTAAAAATATCTTTTAGAGCTACACATACTAAATACTTATGAATATAATGCCTGGGATTTGCTTCAAAATAATCCAGAGTGGTGGGGATACAGATAAAACAAGATTGGCTATGAGTTGACAGTTATTTGAAGCCAGATGATGGGTATATGGAAAAAATTATACTATTCTCTTTACTATTCAATGTTGGAAATTTTCCATGATAAATTAAAAAAGACTGTGGTTAAAGATTACGATGACACTGTCCGTATTCTCAGAAGTACAATTCATTAAAGACACTATGTCTTTCTTTCCAAACCCATTAAGAACCAGCAGCTGCTGCCCCTACCACCACGCAAGGCAATAAACCAGGAAAAACTTCTAAAACAAAACCAAACAAACGACAAAAATAATGTTTACTTTATTAAAACTTTGCAAAAGCTGAACGAGGAAAGAAGGAATGGTTTTTTTCCACCTGGGGTTAAATGCCCCTTGGGTTCTGCGTTTTCCTCAATCTCTGCTTCACACTCTTGCTCCCAATCAATGCAGATGTCTTAGTGACAAGGCTGCCTGGATACTGAACACATCATACAATTCATCTTTTATTTCTACTCTTTCTGCAGCTCATCAGAGAGCAAATGGTGGAGATTAATAACAAAAGGACACACAGGCTTATGGGGTTATGTGAGGCTAATCACATTAGATTTTAAGGTTTATGAGCTTAGGCATACACTTTGGAGTGCTGGCCCCCATATCCTATCCGTTAACTCTGAAATGCAGAATATATAAATTTAACAGTGCAGATTCAACAGAAAAAGAACAAAGGTGTTAGCATGCTACACCCCAGAGCTTCCAACCACATGAAATCATTTCCAAAGTTGGTGTCCTTTCCTGCTTACCCAGAGTTAGATTCCACAAAGTTTGGTGCTTGAGGCTCACCTCCCTATAGCAAATGTCTATTTCACAAATTTGCATTTTGGAGTAAATGTGTTTCATCAGTGTGAAAGTGTGTGCAGTGATTTGGTAAGGAACAAATTTGGGGGCAAAGGCTCAAGCTAAAAAATAAAAATGGTATTTATTCAGCTTTTTGGAAATATAAGTAACACAATAGACGACAAAGAGCAAAACAAAACAAACCCCTGACATGTTATATGATCAATCACTTCCAGGCACAACAGCATTTATTAATGAATATAAAAAAATAAATTTGATTTTATTTTTATCTGCTTTCCTCCCAGCTTTAACTACATAGGTGTTTTTGGAAGCTTGAGTTTCTAAAAAAATTCCACAGCTATACCGGCCCCTACAACGTGACTGAGTGAGGTTACGGTCCCACTCCCATAGGGAAATAAATGTCTATCATTGGGGATTCTGAACATCTAAGACCTCCAGGATCCTTAAAAAACAGGTGTTTTTGTTAGGATCCTTCTCACATGGGAAAATGCAGCCATTATCCATTAAACCACAATCCAATGTTCTCCGCAGGACTACCAGACTAGGCCACTGAGCTTTTCTGGCAGCCTTGCCTGGAGCCTCTCAAGTTGCACCAAAAGTGGGAGTCACAGAACCAAAGATAAGGCATTTCTGACCTTTCCTCCTAGAAGTCAGAGAGTTCTCTGGGTAGGGAGGGTAAGGAGGTTTTGCATCAAGCCTGCCTTCACACTCAGTACTGGGGGAAGGGCTGCTAAGTCTACCCAGTGCACAGTTGCGTTGAGTGTCTGGAGTGTACTTACCCATCACCACACAAGGCAGTTAAGAGTAAATTAGCATGTCACCCTGTACCAAGCCCCTTCAAAACAGAGGCAAATTTGGTGAACGAAGGCCACTGCCTGCGGTAATAACCCCAGTTCACCTAGGTCCTTTCCTGAAGAACCATATTAATCTCCTGATTCAAGAGGCATCTCTGGCCAGGACAGAGCACGCAAGGAAAACGTAACTTCTGGGTAGGGCAATGCCACACGGAGTTTAGAGGTTGTGGTTTAGTCTACAGTACAAGAAGATGGTGGCATCACTAGTATTTAGAGCTGGAAAGAGCCTTGGCCGGACCACACTCCTGGAGCATCTTTACTAATGCAGCTTAATGGCCGTTGCCCAGATGTCGTTGCTGGGGAGCGGGGGAAGGACCCATCCTTGGGGAACGGAGTTGCCTTTGGGATGATCAGATGGCACCAGGTACTGATCCCAATCATGCCTTAATAAGAACATTGTAGAACAACTGTTTATTTCTGTTTTATTCCAAGCAACATGTTCAGCAACTAAATATTCTATTTCAGGACTTAGCTTTCAAATGACTGACGTACTAGTCCACTAAAGAACTTGACTTCTAGGCATTATGCAAAAAGACTGTATTTCTTAAATGTACATATGAAGGGCAAAAAACTGCAAAGAACTTACAATCTTATGGATAACCAAATAATATACAGTTGATCCTCATTATTTGCAGGTTCCACGTTTGCAAAGTTGCCTATTCATGAAAATTCGTCTGTAACCCCACAATCATTACTCGTGGTGCTTTCGTGGTCACTTGCCAACATGCACGGAACAATGAAAAATCTGAGTCCCTGACAGGCACATTCCCACCTGAGGTTGAATAAGGTGACACTGTCTTCTTGTTTTCAGCCTCACACTGTAAAGAAGTGTCCTTTCTACAGTCTATTTAGCACCACATTTTCCACATATTTGTGCTTTTACTGGTGCCTCTGCTTTATGAGACGGCCCCCAGGTATGCCGCAGTGCTAGCTAGCATGAGAAGGCTGGCGTGTGTCTTACGGAGAACACATGCTTGCTAGAGAAGCTATGTTGAAGCATGAGTGACAGTGCTGTTAGCTAGGAGTTCAAAGCTAATAAATCGACAATATATATTAAATAAGGTGTTTTTAAAAAGAAATCCACGTAAAACGATGTTATATATTGATCGGTTGATGAAAACGTTGTGGCTTCAGGCTCACAGGAACCTAACCCTGTATTTCTTTGAGGGGTAGCAGCCCAGTATTCTCTAATTCAGTACATGCAGCTTTACAGAACATAGCTACTGTGAATAATGAGAATCTACTGTACTTATATACAAAGAGACAAAGCTAAAACTTGTATGTTAGCCAGAAATATACTTTTCCCAGAACACAAACTTGGTATGCTAAAAAGCATCATTAGAGCTATAGAAGGAACCTGAGAGATCACTTAGTCACAGTGATTTTCAAACCAGGCTTTCAAGACCGCTAGGCCCCAAGCAGATGTTCTGGGGAATCTAGGAAACAACAAAGTGATTCCAGTCAGTAACAGATTTGAAGTGCCTACGGAACCCACTCATTCCAACTATTTACAAATGGATTTTTCAGAAGACTGTCTTTGGGAAGAACGCTACTGCTGAAGTTTGAAGGCCACATTCTAGTCCATCATTTGCATTTTGTAGGTGAGGAAAGTGAGACCCAGACAGCTGAAAACTTGGCCCAGCTCATTAGTGACGGCCGATTAAGATGAGATTCCTTGTTCCTAGCTCTCCTGGCTTTGACCTGTAGGAACTCACAAGCTGGTATGGGGCTTAAACAGCCTCCATAGGCAAGTAGGCAGGGAGGGTTTCCTTCCCTTGGTCTGTTTAGCAGCAGAAGAGAATTAGGAAAAGGAAGCCAATGCTTTAAGTCAATACAACAGCTACAGCATGAGACAATACTTGTTGGGCAAATCACAACCTGAGTTTCAGTTTCTTCACCTGTTAAAACAGAGACATCTACTTCTCAAGGACTGAGGACTAAAGGCATGTGTGGCATCCTTAGAACCTAGAAACTTTACATAAACCAGTAAGAAATTAAAAAAAGAGAGAGATAGCAATAGACCTCAACAACACAAGCACCTCAAGTGCTTCTTGCTACCCAAGGGGAAGGCAACATGGAGAGAGTGCCCCTCTGACCTTATCTGGATGAGTGCTGGCAGGGAGTGCTCGGCTTGGAGGTAATACTGTCGGAAGGGTTGCAAGAGGTGAGCGAGAGGGAACTCATCTGAAAAAGAAAAGCACGTTACCACATCATCACACTTCATATCTAGAGTGTATTTCTCAATGCAAGCTGACTGAGCTTAGGACTATGACAATATGACAATGTGATCAAATATTTCATCTTTATCCATTTCACAGTACACAGTACACAGTTTAGAATTTCAAATCTTGAAGGTGCCATTTGCTGCTTAGCTTAGGTTGAGATCATTCATGAGGAAAAAGAGCTGCCAATCTAGTATTTTCCTTTTCTCCCCTGGTTACAGAGGAACTTACCTGGATCCCCAAATAACTTGGACTCAATTTCACGCTTCTGAAGTAAAAATTTCTCTTTTTCTTTCCTCTGTTTCTTTTCTAATTCTCTTTTCCTCTCTTCCTCTTGTTCTCCTTCCAACATGACTCTGAGGGCTCTCTCTTCAGCTTCATATAATTCAGAGCGTTTTTTAATGAGTTTTCTTAGTCGCTGAAGATGATGCTCAAAAGTCTCATCTGCTGAGGCTGGAGGACAGACCCCTAGGAAGAGATCCAAATGGCATTTTAGATAAAACTTTTTATCCCCAAATCTGTGTCCTAATAATAAGAGTCTCAGTCCTACTTACATTATGAATTTGCAAATTCTAACCCATCTTCAAGGCTCAATTTGATCTTGAGTCTCCAATTAATCTGACCCCACCCTGACTTTCCCTAACTCCTCTCTCTGGATCATACCACTTAACCTGAGTTTATTTCTAATGGCTTTGATCCTTTGGGCTGTGAGCTCACTAGAGAGAAATATCTTATACTTCTTCACTCTGATATTCCCATAGCACAGGCTCCCAGGCTCAACTAATAAACAATTCTCCTGCTAACAGAGTCTGAAGTTCTGGGAGAACACACTTGGATAATGAGGAAGAAATACACATAACCAACCACACTGACCTCACAGTCTGCTGCTTAGTGTAGAGTGACCAAATATTTCATTTTGCCCAGTTTTAGTATTGAAAGCACAGCATCCTGGGAAACCTGGGATGGTTAGTCACCCTGATTTAAATGTGAGGTCAGCTAATAGGATAGGCAACATAGCTAGTGCCACAATTGGAAAATTTGATTATAGACTAGTTAGTAGGTGATATCAGACGATTATTACTAATTTTGTTATGCGTGATAATGGCATCATAGTTGACTATGCCTATTTTATTTAGGTGTTCTATTTTTGTGCATGAGTGAGTTTTTTTAAAAGATTTTTTATTTATTCATTTGAGAGAGAGAAAGAGAGAGAAGGAGTGGGGGGGGCGGTCAGAGGGAGAGGGAGAAGCAGACTCTGCACGGAGCAGGGAGCCCAATGAGGGGCTCGATCCCAGGACCCCGGGATCATGACCTGAGCCAAAGGCAGATGCTTAACTGACTCTTGATTTCGGCTCAGGTCATAATCTCAGGGTCAGGAGATCAAGCCCTGAGTCAGTCTCCACACTGAGTGTGCTTCTCCCTTTCCTTCTTCTCCTCCCCTGGCTTGTGCTCTCTCCCAAGTAAACAAACAAACAAACAAACAAACAAACAAAATCTTTAAAAAAATTTCATAAGGAAAATGTTTTAAAATTTAAGGAACACTTGAATGGGGCGCAGCTGTGCACTCACTACCACACGGCCCTGCGATAGAAAAGCTGCTGAAGCTGCTGGTGATTCATCCTGTAGTGATGTGGGTGTTGGCCATCCTGTTAGTTCTCAAAGATTTTAAAAGCAAATGTACTTATTATGGAAGCATCTTAACAATACCAGATACAAGGAAGAAAAAAATTCGAACACCATGAACATAATCAACCATTTTTATTTCCCCCTGTTGAGCCTGCAGTCATTTTTTTCATCCATACATTAGCAACGTCACATAGTTCAACATAATATGTGGAATTTCTACATCTCCATTTCAATTCTCTATATTCTTCTCCAGTCTTTATAATTATTGAACGGCTCTATTCCTCTTTCATCAAATCAATGTACCATAATTTACTTAACAAGCTCCCTACTCCTGGACACTTAGGCTGTTCCAAATGTCCTATTATCATATACTGTTATTGGGCATGTTACTTTTTTCCTTTTACAGATTATTTCTGTAAGATAAATCCTCAAGAGAAGAAATGTTTATGAGTACTTCCAGGATCGCCTAAATGTGGTACTAAACTGCTTCCTAAAAGAGCTGATCGAGGCCTTTGGAGGTCTGATTCTTTTCTCCTTCAACCATCGCCACTAAGTGGTTGTGGAATTCGCTCTCCTATCTTCACCTCCAAGGCTAACATTTCTCCAGGTCATTTTCTCATGACTGCTTTGCTTGAACAGGTTTCCAATCACTCAGTCCCAACTATAGAAACTCTACAACTCAAATCCATCTTCTACTAAGTTGCCAACTATTTTCCAAATACACACAAAATTCTTATGCAGTGAGAAACTCAAGCTGTCACTACCCTGTTTCGTAATAATTTCATGATTGTTTAATTTTTTTACCTAGACCAGGAATTGGCAAACTTTTTCTGTAAAGGGCCAGATAGTACTAAAATCTGCCAGTACAGCCAAAATACAGACACTCCATCAGCCCCAAAGTGCCCCCCCCAAGACCGCAAGAGGAATGGTGGCCTGCCCCCATCTCACGCTGCTGGGCCTGCACCACGAACCCACGCCTCCATCAACCTTTCACTGATCACTTCTGATCTCCACGATACATTCCCTCAGAAATGGCAATCCTCACCCAGTCTTTCTCTTGACCCCAAGTACTGACATGGTTTAGGTTCCCTCTGCCTCTCCCACTCACTCCTCCAGCTCCTGCAGCTCCTACATACCAATGCCTTCTTTTCCCTTCAGCCCCCCACACCTTAGGGCCTTGTCCGGTCTTTGAACCTTGGCATGGTGAGAAAAAATCTGCTACCTCTAAAGTCTTAAGCATGATTTTTTTCTGACTAGGACCTTCTACCCTCCCAGAAGGAGTGGAGGGGGGGCGGTCAGAGGGAGAGGGAGAAGCAGACTCCGCACCGAGCAGGGAGCCGGGAGCCCAATGAGGGGCTCGATCCCAGGACCCCGGGATCATGACCTGAGCCGAAGGCAGATGCTTAACCGACTCTTGATTTCGGCTTATCTCCTCCCTGGAGACTGTCGGCTTCACTAAAACCTCCAAGTGAATGTATCCAAATCCACCCCCCTTCTACTCATCCTCACAACTTATGGTCACTCTTAAAGCAAAACCCTAACAGCCCTGTGCTCACCTGCCAGTTGCAGAGCACTCCTGGGAGAAGTCATCTGATTATGATCTAGCGCTAGTACACAATGACATCAGCTGCGCCCACCGCACCTCCCTACAACCATACTCCCATGGGTCTCTAGTTGGCTCGTACTCATTCTTCACAGCAGTTATCTCAAACCTTTACTGCTCTCCTAAAGCCTTCCTTCTCTACTGTCTCTGAAGCAAACCGTCTAACCTATCTCAGAGAAAACAGGCTAGTAGGGCAGGAAATCTCTTAACTTTCAGCCCCCAATTTCACTCTTTCGCATGACTACCCATCCTTGTCTCCTTCATTTTCATTCCAGTGGAAGATAGATCATTCTAGGGGCGCCTGGGCAGCTCGGTCAGTTAAGTGTCTGTCTTCGGCTCAGGTCATGATCCTGGGGTCCTGGGATCGAGCCCCATGTCAGGCTCCTGCTCAGCGGGAAACCTGCTTCTCCCTCTCCTCCCCCTGCTTGTACTCTCTCTCTCTCCATCAAATAAATGGAGAAATAAAATCTTAAAAAAAAAAAAAAGGTGGATCCTTCTACACTTAAGTTAATCCCTCCACCTGGGATCAGGAGTCTCCCTACCTCCTGCAGGACCTTGAGCCATCAACTATCCCTCCTGCTTCTCTCTGACCCTCTCCCTCTACTCACTCCTTTGCTCGGCAATTAAACATCTTCAAATTTTCCCCACGACCCTAAGATTACCACCCCGCCCTTTACACTGTCAGATACAGATCTTGCTCTCTCCTTTCTTCCCAGGCAAATGTTAGTAAGTTGAACTCACTGTTTGCTTTTCTTATCTCCTATTCTCTCTTTAATCTAGTCTAGTCTACCTAGACTCTACCCATACCATTCTGCTGAAATGCACCCAGCATAGTTCACTGATGATCTATTGGGTACTAACTGCCATGGAAGTTCCTCAATCTTTAGGTACTATCATTATTCCCTTCTTACAGATGAGGAAACCAAGGCAGAGACGTTTGGGTAACCTGCCCAAGATAACACAATCTCTCTGAGCATTTGCCACTTTTCAGAAGGAGGGAGGGGGACCTACCTTCTCCTTTTACTTCTCTGACCTCTCTTGTGGCCACCCCTTTATCCATCTGGATTTTGACATTCCCTAGGATTCTGTCTTTTTGGCCCTCACCTTGTACTATACAACCTCCTTAAGGTCATGCCTACTTGTGGCTACATGCTGATGACCTCTTAACCAGGATGTACCACAGGCACCTCAAACTTACCCATGTCCCAAATTGAACTCACCAAACCCAAATCTGTTCCTCCTCCCATTGCTGAGTTTCCCAAGTTATTTACTTATACACTCCCTCTCTCCTTTATTCCTATTTCTTAAATCCATTTACTCTTCTCCAACTCATCATCTGACCCTTAGTTCACACTCCCATATTATCCATGCCCAGACTACTGAACAGCCTTCTCAGTCTCTCCTTTTCTCCCTCCCTCCTAGATGCTCCAAACCTTTCTCTGCTCCACCAGCACTGATCACTGCTGTCATTTCACTTTCTGCTTAAAATCTTTCAATGGTTCCCCTCAGCTTTAAGCATAGGTGAGAAGTCTAGTCTGGCCCCTAAGACACTTTGCAATGTGGCCTTGCTTACATATCCAGCTTCATTCTCTCAGCCCTTACTTGGAGGGAAAAGTTTTAAGTATATAATGCCAACTAGCAGCTAGTTACCAAATCATTTTACATTCAAGTCCATTAACTCCACAGAAGCTGCTGATTTTTATATATCACAATTCCTCCAAAATTTCCTCCTTCTTCTGGACCAAAGTGAGAAAGACTAATAGTGAGAAATTATGCTAGGAAATCTACTTGGCAAAAGTTTACTGACCACTCACCTCACAGAGGCCATGAAGTAGAAGAATATTAAATAATAGCCCTCAGGTTTTCATTCCCTAAGGAAGAGATAACGGTAGACACCGTAGATGCAAACTCCCCTTTGACTCATGTGCTATGGGGTCATCTGCTTCCGAGGCCTGAATTTGAATTAGCCACTCTGAAGGCTGGCATGCAGAAGCTAATCACTTAGCTAGTGAATGAGCTTGGCTGAATACACAATGGTCACATCCCAGTGAAACTTTATTAAGGGTCTGACTCACAGGTTTCATTTATATTTTAAACCACAGAGGGGAAGTCATTTGCTATCATGATACTTGCTAATTTGTGTGTTCTCAAATATCCCTGGTGAATATCAATGGCCTATAGCCTACTAATAAATAAGGCAGCACCTGGTCCAAACCAGGTCCAAGTGAGGAGGAAGTCACCTCAGCCCCGATCAGGGAAGGATGGAGAATGTTGAATCTGTATTTAGTTTTGAAGGATAGTGAGAACTTAAAATGAAAAAGATGGAACTGAGGGCCCTCCACATGAATAGACTGGCAAAAGTAAAGATTAAGACAGCCAAATGTTGGGGTGCCTGGGTGGCTCAGTTGGTTAAGCGGCTGCCTTCGGCTCAGGTCATGATCCCAGGGTGCTGGGATTGAGCCCCGCACTGGGCTCCCTCCTCCTTGGGGAGCCTGCTTCACCCTCTCCCTTGGCCTACTGCTCCCCCTGCTTGTGCTCTTTCTCTCTCTGTCAAATAAATAAATAAAATCTTAAAAAAAAAAAAAGACAGGCAAATGTTGAAAGCACAACTAGGGATCTTCTAGAAAACCAATGCTTCCTCTAGAGGCAAGAGGAGACGACTAAGGTTTTCTGATCCAAAAGCATGTAAGCTGAGGACATCCAAGCAGTCTGCAAGGCACTCCCTGTCCTGTCCAACCATTCACACCTCTTATAAATATCAATGTTTCAGGTTGGAAACCTATCTGAAGGGGCATGCCAAATTTTCAACACCTTCTGAAATACCTAGTAAAGGTAGAATAGCTTTTGCCTTGGTACATGGGCAAAGGTGGCCAGCCCTGGGAACCTCACTCAGAGAAGCGTGGCCAGGAATGCCTAGGGTGGGAATGATGAATCAAAGGAAAGGCAGCATAGTGGGTTCCCACACCTGCCTCTCTTTTCAACCTTGTCAACAAAGGGGTAAACAAAGTCTGAGGCTTCTGCTTCAAAAGTTCTGTGGTACTGCTGACAAGCTTTATTACTCTATTCGGTGAAAAAAAAATTATCAAACATTTTTCCTTCAAAAATTTTGGGGGAGCTAGGGTAAAGAAAGGGAAGGAGCAGGGCAACAGAGGAATAAATACAAGTAGAAATGCAAAGCCATGGTTACCTTTCCTTGCTGCTGCCTCTTTCCTGAGCTTCCTCAATTTCTCCAAGGCCCGAAGAATGTCCACCATTCTTTTGGTGTCTGCTTGCTTTTTCCTCACTTCAGATAAGACACCATCAGCAGCAGCTTTAAGTTCCTGCTCCTGGAAAAGAGAGTCCATGAGAAAGACCCTAGTATTAGGAACAGCCTTACAGCAGAGAACAGCTGCCTAGAAGGTAGATTTCAGAAGAACAGACAGTTGCAGGGTTAAGAGTTTCTACTTGATCTCCATCTCAATTTCCTAGGCTGGACGAAACTCCTCTCCTACACTGGTCCAGCCAAGGGATTATCTTCTCTGCAGTTTCCATGTGGGTGCTGATCTTTGTTTCTTCCTTGGAATTTCTTCAAGTGTAGTCCAAGGAACATCTGCATCAACTTTAAGTTGGGGCTCTCTTATTAAAAATGTAGACTCCCGGACCTAAAGATTCAGACTAGGAGGGAAGATAAGGAATGGGTTGGAAGGGCCAGGACTCTACAGTTCTGTCAGTGACACACAACACGTGTGGCTTGTACTCCAGTGTTCTTAAGTGCCTAGGATCTTTTGACATGACAGCCTTTCAAACACTGAAGACCCTATCCTACTCTTCTTAAGTTGGTTCACATGTAGACAAAATGACTCCGGTTCCTCATGTGGATGGTAAGAAAGATCCTTTTGCCTAAAGCTCTCTTCCCATCTATCAAATAAATGCCTATAATTCCACCATTACAACCACACCATGCTGTTTCCCTCTTCTGCTTCTATTACCCTCTCTGCACCTGTTGCTTTCACTTTGCTTTGACATCTCCTTTAAGACTCAGTTCAGATGTCACAATATCATCCACAAAGCCTTCCCTTACACCATCCCCCAACAGACTGGATATTCCTTCTATGGGTTCGATAGCACCTACAGTTGAAATCCTAACACATACTATGCTGTACAGACATGGTCCCCATGAGGCTCTAAGCCCCTCAAGGACAAGCACTATATCCTATTCATCCCTATCACCAGCATTGGGTCTGGCACATAATGGGTCCTTATTAAATGTCTGTGGAACTGATGCTAACTCCCTTAGATCATGGTGCTGCCTCCAAGTATTCTCCTTTAAAGCACAGATATTCCTGGAAGTGTGAAGACAAATCTTGCCATCGCATTTCAGCGGGGAGTTATATCAGATTCTAGGGCAGTAACAGACACAAGGAGGAAGAGGAGGGAGGAAACCCTAGCTGGTTGTACAGAGTGAAGGGAGGGCGGCAAGCACCTAGAGGCACTCAGAAATAATGAGAATGCCTTCAACTATCTGATCAATTTCCATTTTCACCCTGGCCCCTAGGTAAGATCAAAAGACTTTGGAATCAGCCAACCTGGGCTCAGATCAGGAGTAAAACTGCTACAAACCAGTTTGTGATTGTTGGCAAGTTAGCTTCTCTACGCCTCAATTTCCTAATCTGTAAAATGGCGAGAATATGGTTTACCTCTCAGTGTTGTTACAGGGATTAAAGATCTGGCATATGTTGGGCGCCTGGGTGGCTCAGTTGGTTAAGCGACTGCCTTCGGCTCAAGTCATGATCCTGGAGTCCCTGGATCGAGTCCCGCACCGGGCTCCCTGCTCGGCAGGGAGTCTGCTTCTCCCTCTGACCCTCCCCCCTCTCATGTGCTCTCTCTCTCTCAAATAAATAAATAAAATCTTAAAAAAAAAGATCTGGCATATGCAAAGGCTTTAGCATAGTGTCTAGTATGCAGCAAGTGCTCAAAAACACCACTGTTAAACCTGGGGATATGTGGTTTAAAATTCCTAAACAAAGTAATCCTGGGAAAGTCATCACTACTGCCCCATCAGCCAGTTAGGGTAAGGCACCAAGTGCTCTATATTTTGTATTAAAATCAGCGAACCAATACAAGAAACAAGGACCCAGATTTTTGTTCGCCTTGAATGTTAGTAAGTGGACAAAACATTGTAGCAGGAAACAGGGCGTCTGTAATCCCTGCAACGTCACTGTGTAATCCTATACTTTGTATTTACAGGACCCGCAGTACACCTTGAGCATTTGTGTTCTGTACTATGCGTCATTTACACGCAATCAACATGAAGACGAGGTCGGAAAGCCTGGCTACCTTTTTATTTTACGAATGAGGAAAAGGAGGCTTAAACATGGGAAACGACAGCGCAAAGCCTCACGGCCATTCAGGTTCCAAACATCACTACCTCCAGCCCCTGCGCATCTGTTGCTGCTCTTACCCGCTTCTTCTCCTCCACCTCCTGCACGCATTTGACCCTCCAAAGGTCAATCTCCTGCTCGCGCTCCGCTGCTCGCGCGGCCTCAGCCTCCCGCTCGGCTTCGCGTTCCCGGGCCCTCTCGCGAAGCCGCAGGCGGCGGCGCCGGACCCTCTCCAACCTCCGCCGCGCCTCACCCACATAGGCGGCCTGGGTTAGCAGCTGTAGTCTCTCGGCCAGTTGGGCGCGCAGCGGCGCGGCCTGGGCATGCAGCAGTACCCAGGCCGCGCCATCGGCCTCGGCCTCGCGCAGGGCCTGGCCCAGGTCGCGCAGCCGCCGCACCAGGCGCAGAGCCCCGCGCAACCGCGCGCGCACTTCGCCCAGGCTGGGCCCGGCGGGCGCGCGCGGAGGCACCGGGCAGCCGGTCCGCCGCGGGGTTCCGAACACCGCCTCTAGCCACTGCCGGTCGCGCAGGCGCTGCAGGGCCGCGTCCCCGAGTACGTCGGACGGCGGCGGTGCCTCAGGCCAGTGCGGGCTCCAGGGCGGCCCCGGGCCGGGCGGCGGCGGTCGCGGCCGCTCCCCACCGTCGGTCCCCGGGAAGGGCCGGCACTGGGGCGGCGGCGGGGGCAGCGGTGGTGGCGGCACCGGGTAGAAGACGCCACCGCCGCTACCGCCGCCGCCTCGAGAGGCTTCCCCGGAGGCCCGGGGCTGCAGAGCCAGCGGGGGCTGGAGGAAGGGGGCGGAGGCCCCCGGAAAGGGGCCGGGCCGTTGGGGAAGAGGCGGCGGGAAAGCCGGGGAGGGCAGCGGCGGTGGCGGACAGCCGAAGGGAGCGGGAGGCGGCGGCTGCGGAGGCGGCGGGCCTGCGCGACCCGGGGCGAAGAAGGGCGGCAGAGCCATATCCACGACGGAGGGAGTCTGAGCAGTGACAGAATTTGAGTGGTTCCCCTAGAAAGAGTGTCTTCCGGGGAGGAAGTGACGTAGTACACGCGCGACGCCAATACGACGCGCGGGTCCGAGAGCCCCCGGCATTTGTGGGCGTTTATTCAGTTCTTCAATTTCTAAATACTGCTCTTATTGAGCATTCTAGGTGCGGAGCCAGATGTATTGCAAACATTGTAACTAACAGATACAGTTTCCCTCGTGAAACTACCTCTCTAGTAAAGAAACACATTAATCAAGTAATCGTGCAAACAAATGCAGAAATGCAGCGGCGAATGGAAGTACTACCAAAGAGGAAAACACTGGGCAAGAATAGCTTATAGGAGATTAAGACTTAGTCAAATTAGGAGAGACTGTCCTAAGAATTTCAGCCTTCTGGTAAGTAGGAGATAAATAGAAGAGAGAGAAGCACAGTTCAGATAGGAACAGCATTTGCAAAAACTCTAGTAGATAGTAGGTCTAGTCTGGGAACTGAAAGAGTACCAGTATGGAAATGATGTGTTGCTGGGGTCCTGAAGCTAACAGTCAAGAAAGAATTCTTGAGAGGTTCTGGGTTACATAAAAGGTGGTTTCATTAAAGCACGGGGACAGAACCCATGGGCAGAAAGAGCTGCACTGGGATTGGTTATATACTTTTAAATTGGGGTGGGGGTAGAAACAAAGGAAATTTCCAAAAGGATTTTCATATGTTAAAGAAGACTTACAGGATCCTGGAGGTCCGGCTATGGTCAAGCTAAGGTTGCTTTTTGCCTCTAGCAAAGCATTAACTTTAAGATAATTGGGAGTTCCTGGAGGAATGTCCTACTCTCCTGTCTCAGGTATTTGTCAATGGGCTGCAAATTGTAAGGAAATTAATTTGATCTACCTTTCCTTTTGCCTTTGTTCTCCATGTCTGATGGAGCCCAGAAAGCCTGGAGGGAGCCTGGGAGGACAGATCATAGCATTCCAGGATCTCCTATCTTAAAAACAATGGGAAATCACTGGAGGGTTTTAAGCTGGAGAGGAAGGAAAGGCCATGCCACAAGATCAGGTATTTAAAATTAAACTATTTTGAGATAATTGTAGATTCATGTGCAGTTGTAAGAAATAATACAGGGAGATCTTGTGTACTTTTCACCCAGTTTCTCCCAATGGAAATATCTTGCAAAAGTGTAGTACAATATTACAACTGAGACACTGACATTGATATAGTCAAGAAACAGCATTTCCCTATCATTGCTTCCAGGATCCCTTTATAGCCACACCCACTTCCCTTCCTTAACCTCTGGCAACAACTAACCTGTACTCCTTTATATAACTTAGTCCTTTCAAGAATGTTATATATAGGCGCCTGGGCGGCTCAGTCGGTTAAGCGGCTGCCTTCCGCTCAGGTCTTGATCCCAGGGTCCTGGGATCGAGACCCGCATCGCATCGGGCTGCTTGCTCAGCGGGAAGCCTACTTCTCATTCTCCCTCTGGCTGCCTGCCGCTTCCCCTGCTTATGCTCTCTTTCCATCTCTGTCTCTGTGTCAGATAAAAAGTAAAATCTTAAAAAAAAAAAAATGGCACCTGGGTGGCTCAGATGGTTGAGTGTCTGCCTTCGGCTCAGGTCATCATCCCAGGGTCCTGGGATCGAGTCCCGCATCGGGCTCCCTGCTGGGCGGGGAGCCTGCTTCTCCCTCTGCCTCTGCCTCTCTCTCTCTCTCTCTGACTCTCATGAATAAATAAATAAAACATTTTTTAAAAATGTTATATAAGTGGAAACATACAGTACATAACCTTTTGGGATTCTATTTTTACTCAGCATAATTCTCTGAAGATTCATTCAGGTTGCATCAATAGTGTTCCTTTTTATTGCAATAGAAGTATGCAAAGAAGGTGTGAATAAAATGAAACCACATTTTAAAACCATTCACATATTGAAGGATATTTGGGTTGTTTACACTTTGGGGTTATCATGAATAAAGCTGCTCTAAACATTTGTATACAGGTTTTTATGTGAACATAAATCTCCATTTCTTTGGGATAAATGCCCAGGAGTGCAATTGCAGGGTCATATTGTTGCAGGATTTTTTCTCTGTTGGTGCCTTGTGGTTCTTGGTCACGCTGCTGATGCAGTTTTGGAATATAGGTGAGGTTCAGTGGGGTGGAGTACGGAGCTGATGACCAAGAAAGAATTCTTGAGGCGTCTTTGGTGCAAAATGGTGGTTTATTAAAGCATGGAGACAGGACCTGTGGGCAGAAAGAGCTGCTGCCCTGTGGTCTTGAGGAGTGGCTGATTATATACTCAGGAGTTGGGGAGGTGAGGACAAAGGGGGTGTCCAGAAGGACTGTCATATGCTAAAGACTCAGGATACTGGAGGCCTGGTTATGTTTCCTGGAGGAATGTTACATTCCTCCTATCACATGTCCTTGTCAATGGGCTTCAGGTTCAAAAGAAATTGAATTTTATTTACATTTCCTTCTACCTCAGCCTCCCTTAATTTTATGGAGGGGAGGGTGATGTTAGGGCTTCAGGAAACGGAGTTACAAGTCTCTGGAAGTTAGGCTATTGATAAGAAAGCTGCTTTCTTGTAAATCACTAGGACATTTGTAAACTGAGGGAGACTCCTTTCCCGCAGGACTGTGATCTCTATCAGTTAACCATTTGTTTTTCCTTTAGGGCAGCCAGGAGTGCCTGAGGAATGTCACATATATCCCAAGGGGGGGGGCGGGGTGTAGGGTGCCAGCTTCAGCTTTTTCCTCAGCTTGCCTTCTGTTCCCTCATCACAGCTTCAAAGAATGAAGAGGTAGACCAGACAGTGATGGGCAGCAAAGCAAGGTTTATTGAGAGATAGCAAAGTAATAGCACAAAACTCCCAAGGAGGAAGGGGACCTAAGAGGGTTGCCACTGGAGTTTCTAAGTCTAGGGGGATTTTGTGGGCTTTGTTGACAGGCGGTTTTAATCTGATTAACCTTCCCTGTGCCTGTCATCCAATCAGGTTTTTGTCACCTATCATATAGGAAAAGGTGGAGGGCTCCTTTTTAAGGGTGGTTTCCTTTTGGTGGGGGGGGGGGGCTCATCCCTGCCTTCCAATTTTCCTTCATCATGTTTAGTTTGGTTTTTTTTTTTTTAAGATTTTATTAGACAGAGAGAGGGAACACAAGCAGGGGGAGTGGGAGAGGGAGAAGCAGGCTTCCTGCGGAGCAGGGAGCCCGATGCGGGGCTCGAGCCCAGGACCCTGGGATCATGACCTGAGCCGAAGGCAGACGCTTAACGACTGAGCCACCCAGGCACCCGTTTTTGCTTTTAAATAGAACATAACTTCTTAATTTTAATGAAGTCCAACTTAGCAGTGTTTCCTTTTATGGATCATGCTTTTGGAGTCAGATCAAGAACTCTTAGCTCTACATCCTGAAAATTTTCTCCTGTGCTTTTCCTAAAAGTTTTGTAGGTTTACATTTAACTCTGTGATCCATTTTGAGTTAATTTTTGTATAAGGTGTGAAACTTAGGTTGAGGTTCTCCCCCACCCTCCCCACTTTGGATGTCCAATTGCTGCAGCATCACATTAGATCTTTACTTCTCAAAGCAATAATAGAGGACCCCTTGGGTAAGAGTCCATATCTATACTGATGAGGATCAGAAGGCAAGCTGAGGACAAAGCACAACTGACACCCCACAAACACAACCCCCCCACTCCCAGGTGGGATTTGTGTGACATTCCTCAGGCACTCCTGGCTGCCCTAAAACTAATGGAAGGGAAAAACAAATGGCTAACTGATAGAGACCACAGTCCTGCAAGACATGGTTCTCTTATCAGTTTACCAATGTCTTAGTGAGTTACAAGGAAAAAGCATTCTTATTATTAGCCTAACTTTTGGAAACCCATAGACTCAATTTCCTGGAGCCCTAACGTCACCCTCCCCTCCACAGTGACGTAGAAAACAAAGGTAGAAGGGAATGTAAATAAAATGAAATTTCCTTATAACCTGAAGCCCACTGACAAATACTTGAGGCAGGCAGAGTATATAACATTCCTCCAGGAAACTGCCAACTATCTTTTTATTTTTTTATTAACAGATAATGTATTATTTGTTTTAGGGGTACAGGTCTGTGATTCATCAGCCTTACACAATTTACAGTGCTCACTATACCACATACCCTCCCCGGTATCCATCACCCAGCCACCCCATCCCTTCCACCCCCCTCCACTCCAGCAACCCTCAATTTGTTTCCTAAGAGTCTCTTATGGTTTGTCTCCCTCTCTGGTTTTGTCGTTTCATTTTTTCCTCTCTTCCCCTATGATCCTCTGGCTTTTTCTCAAATTCCACATAACAGTGAGATCATATGATAATTGCTTAATTATTTTGCTTAGCATAATACCCTCTAGTTCCATCCATGTCGTTGCAAATGGCAAGATGTCATTTTTTGATGGCTGCATAATATTCTATTGTGTGTGTGTGTGTGTGTGTATCATCTTTATCCATTCGTCTGTCGATGGACATCTATCTAGACTCTTTCCATAGTTTGCCTGCTATGGACATTGCTGCTATAAACACTGGGGTGCACATGCCCCTTCGGATCACTACATTTTTATCTTTGGGGTAAATACCCAGTAGTGCAATTGCTGGGTTGTAGGGTAGCTCTATTTTCAACTTTTTGAGAAACCTCCATACTGTTTTCCAGAGTGGCTGCACCAGCTTGCATTCCCACCAGGTTTCTCCGCATCCTTGCCAGCATCTATCGAGGAAACTCCTAACTATCTTAATGCTAATGTTTGCTAGAGGGAAAAACCACCTTAGCTTTACAATAGCCAGGCCTCCAGTATATTGAGAGTCTTCTTTAGCATATCAAAGTCCTTTTGGACACTTCTCTTTCCTCACCTCCCCCAACTCCCAAGTATTTAATTAGCCATTCCCTACAACCCCAGTGCAGCAACTCTTTCTGCCCATGGGTCCTATCGCTGTACTTTAATAAAATCACCTTTTTGCATCAAAGATGTCTCAAGAATTCTCTTGGCCGTTGGCTCCAGACCTCACCAGCATTCCAAAACTGCATCATATACCATAGAACCGATCAATGCATGACCCCTCATCCCAAGGGGCCTCTAATATTTCTCAGAAATTTTTAATAACATTCATTTATATCATTTTAAAAACTAAAGGCTCCAATTTTTATCTTAAATTTATTATGTAAGATAATGTATCATTTCTAGATACTCAGTTGTCAATACTGACGTGGGAAAACAGGCAAAAGGAAAATTAAATTTCCTTACTACCTAAGCCCACTGACAAGTCCTTAAAACAGGCAGAGTGACATTCCTCTAGGAACTCAGCTGCCTCCATGTTAATACTTCGCTAAGGACAAAAGACAATTTTAGCCTAATCCCCCAGGATCCTGTAAGTCTGCTTTAACATATAAAAATACCTTTGGAAATTTCCTTTATCTCTACTCCCCAAGATACATGTTGGCAATCATCCTCCAAGCATATGACTTACTGATATGCATCTGAAGGGTCTCATGACTAAGGCTTTATTAGACAGTAATAAATGATTTTTCCCAACAATAGCTAGCCCCCTCAAGGTCCTAAAAACCTTGCTTCAAATTCCTTAGAGACTTCCCCTATCCCTTACCCTCCCAACTTTAAAGCACATAATGGGCCACGCCTCGTGACCTCAGTGCAGCTCTTTCTGCCCATGGGTCCTGTCCCCATGCTTTTATAAAATGACCTTTTTGCACCAAAGATGTCTCAAGAGTTCTTTCTTGACCATTGGCTTCGAACCCTAACATCTTTCCTACATCAAATACCATTTATTTAAAATTAAATATTCTTTTTCTAATTTGAAGTATCACCTTTTCCATTACTAAACTCCTATTATTTGGCTTCATTCGTTTTCAATACTAAATTCTCATATATTTCTGGTTTTCCTTTTCCATTGGTCTATTCATTCATGCACTGGTACACACTTAAGTTTTTAAAGTTTTATAATATTTATATTTTTAATAGTTTCTTTTAAACAGAAGTGGCAGCCCCCTCATTTTTTTTTTTTTTTAAGATTTTATTTGAGAGGAGGGAGAGAGCGAGCGAGCATGGGGGGGGGCAGAGAGGGAGAGGGAGCTCACTGAGTAGGGAGCCCCATGCAGGGCTTGATAACAGGACCCTGAGATCATGAGATCATGACCTGAGCTGAAGGCAGACGCTTAACCGACTCGGCCACCCAGGTGCGCCCCCCTCCTCATTGTTTTCAGTGTGGTTAAGTGGAGAGGTTACGGAACCAGTCTACTTGGGGTTAAATCCTGGCTGTTGTTTACTAGTTGTGTGACCTTGGGAAAGCTACTTAAGCACTCTCAGCTTCAGTTTATCTAAGAAGGGTTGATAATAGCACCTACCTCACAGAGTTGTTGCATTAAATGAACATGCCCATGGGTCCTATCGCCGTGACACAGAGTAAGCACTATATGAGCACATTATCATTCTGCTTATCATTCTTGTTTATTTTTCCATATGTACTTTAGAATCCATTTGCCTACTTTCAATTTAAAAACTTTTTGGTGGGGCACCTGGGTGGCTCAGTTGGCTCAGGTCATGATCCCAGAATCCTTGGATGGAGCCCCGCATCGGGCTCCCTGCTCCGCGGGAAGCCTGCTTCTCCCTCTTCCACTCCCCCTGCTGTGTTCCCTCTCTCGCTGTGTCTCTCTGTCAAATAAATAAATAAAATCTTTTAAAAAAATAACCTTTTGGTTTTTTATTGCAATATTCCTAAGTTAATATAGGGTTAATAGACACCTTTGTAATACTGAGTTTCCCCACTGAAGGACATACCACTTCTTTTCAGATTTGCAAAAACACCTACCCATCTGCTCTTCCACTGCCATCACCTCAGACCAATCCATTATCTTTAAAAAAATAATAATGATAAATAAAAAGGCCTGAGTGTGTCTGATTCAATCCTTGCTCCTCCATAGTCTGTTTACTAATACTGCAACTGAGTGGTCTTTTAAAACTTAAGTCAGATTATGTCATTTCTCTGTGCAAAACCTTCCAATAGCTTCTCATCTCACCCAGAATCAAAGTCTGAAAGGGAACTGGAAACAGGAAAACCAACTTTTAGTTTACTATGGAGTGGATGTGAATTCAAAGGAGTTTTGTTTGCATGGTGAGAACTGATCTGAAAAATAGGAGGAAAATGATGAGGTCAGAGAGGGGCAAGTGCTGGAGGACTGTCCACAAGGAGGCCTCTTGTCCTGTTTCCCTCCATTTTCCTCAGAGCCTTCCCTTCCCAACAATCCAAAATACACATCTAATGATGTGCAACTCTCCTGGTTAATACCCTTTTAATAATGTCCCGCTATTTTCTGCATAAAATTACAACTTAATGGCATACAAGATATTCTGTTGTTTTAAAATGGATGGAGCACCCAATATGGGAGACATTATGGTTGGTGCTGATTATAGTTAACAGAATATATGGGTTTCACCCTAGTGGAACTTATGGTATACCTGGAAAAGACATGTGAAAAATAAGCTTAGGATTTCTCAACTCCTAAATAAAGCTCCCTAGTTGTTCCACATTTGTCAAGATTTTGGTTTAATTTACATTATTTCTTTCTGGCAAATTTCTCCTTCATCTTCCCAGATCCATCTGGGCCACCACCTTTTGTGTCCCCACACCTGGTACCTACTTCATTTCCATTATTAAGATGCAGAGATGTTTGTGTTTGCTTCCCCTAGCAGACTAGTAATCTTCTTGAAAAACTTGGTCTAATCTAGTGTGGGGCCCATGCAGGACATTTAAGTGCAGGTTCTCAATAAATGTTTAACATAAACTTTAATAACAGAACTTTGTCTGTGGAATATACAACTAGTAGCATTTATTAGAGATATATGAAAGTGCCAAGGATTAACCAATCAGTAGAACAAAGCAGCTCATGATAACTGTATCCTTTTATTTTATTTTATTTTTAAAGATTTTATTTATTTATTTGAGAGAGGGAGAATGAGAGACAGAGAGCATGAGAGGGAGGAGGGTCAGAGGGAGAAGCAGACTCCCCGCCGAGCAGGAAGCCCGATGCAGGACTCGATCCAGGGACTCCAGGATCATGACCTGAGCCGAAGGCAGTCGCTTAACCAACTGAGCCACCCAGGCGCCCATAACTGTATCCTTTTAAAAATGGCACTGCATATGGATATACCACCACACTGGCTTTCATTTAGTACTTTTGTTTTATTCAAATGCCAAAACATAAGTTTCAAGATACAAATTGTAGTTATACTCTGTTTGATTTAAAAACATCAATTAGGCTTTGTTAACAACTTCCAAAACCAAATGTAAGTTGTTGTGACTAAAATGTCTCCCAGTCCATTTCTGGAGGATTACCCTTAATATATTTAGTAGCTACTCCAATTTTCACTCTACAAAAAGGAAAACGATGATGCTATAAGAGAAAGATAATGAAGAGTTATAATATGAAAGACTTCCTGAAAAGAACTGTAACCATTAATAGAGACTAAAAAGGATACCTGCTTCTGTTCCATTTTATAGCAACCAGGCTTAATCACTCAGCAGAAGTGCATTTCTGGTCCTACCCAGCCATAAATAGATATCTCACATCTCTTATTATATCATAGAAAGCCCAATTTTTCATCAATAGGATTTAGAATTTGCTAATAGCTTAAAGTTCTTTTCCTAAGAAAAAGGGGGTAAAAGGAAAACTCAAGAGTCTATAAACCAAATAACGGAAACAAGTATTTAAATGTACTTCGATTTAAACAATTTCAAATGAGGTTGAACTGAACACACAGTACAGAAACTTGTATCATCATTAAGCTTAAAAGGCACCCAAATACTTTAATATTTATAAAATCAAATGAAATAACTTTCATTGTTAAGCCCCTCCAAATTTCCCCTACTGTTTAGTTTTGTTTTATAATGGAGGTTAGTAACTTAAATTTTAGTGTGAACACATTCATTTCTGCTGAGAGCAAAGCATAGATTTTCTTCAATGTTCTACAACACCAAGGAATTAGACAGATATCCAGCACCAAAAAAACCAAAATAAAACTAGCTCAGCACTTTAGGTAAGTGCAGGGTAGTTTAGCACATGGCCATTACTATGATGCTGCATGCTACTTTTAGAATTAGATGATCTTTTCCTGAAGATTTAAGGCAGACGTCAATTCCATCTGCCGTACTCATCGTACTAAAATGGATCAAGGATGGAAAATAAATCAGACAAATCAGCAAGGGAATGGCCTTTTCTATAGTATCAATTGGGAAGTTGATATCATGCATTAGCAGATAAGACTAGGAACACAGCTAAATAAATCAGCAAAATATGGTTCTTCAGGGTACTTTTTCCATGAAATTTTTAACTACTTGGAGACCCACATATTCCAATTTTTAAGATGAATAAAATTCCAATATTTTCAGGTAACAGATATGGGTAGAAAAAGGTTAAACTAAAAAATGGTATCCCGATTTTAATTTTAAAGAATTTATTTTCCCATTTGTAGAGTAACATTATTGTAAAATCCAGTTATTGCAACACTTGCATTGCTTAAAGGAACTCCTAAGAATTTTGTTAAAGCATATTTTTAAAAAACTGAACCAAAATAATGTACATTTTATCTCTGAACACTGTATCATTAAAGTCCACATAATGTCCTCTGTATAAATCAATGTGATGTTACATAATATACATGATCTGATTTTTACATCCTAAAGGCTTTTGACCATGTATGATATCCAAGAGAGATCCAATGCTTTTAATGTCAGACTGCAGAAACAGTTACGATCATAAACAAAAGAAGGAAAAGTTTTATATACAGGACAGAAGTCTGACAGTTTAGCTGTTTGCTGCATCTGCCTGGCGAGGCCATCCTTCTTCTTCAACTCCAGAGTCATACTCTTCTTCAGAGGATTCTTTCGTTGGAGCCCTATCATAAAAAGCCATTAGGTTTTGGTTTTTTTTTTAATAAAAATTAGGGGTAAACATGATTTCTAGATTCAAAATGATAAATTAATCCATCTAGCTAGAAAAAACACACTAAAAATGAAAATATTAAGAGCACTTTAATACTCACATTGCTTAGTGGTGAAATACAAGAAACACTGAGATCGCATAACTAAGAGTTTTTGAGAAATTTTGAGAAAATTTAAGAAATTTTGAGTAATTTTCCCAATATTTTCCTTAACAAATTTATTACTGAAATAAATTGACAAGGCTTCAACTGCGAAGTCTTAAAAAATCATTTTTTCCGCCAAAAAGGTAGAATCTATTATTTAAACTCAAATGCTTGACATTTAGCATATACCTGTAGTAAAGAAGTCAATAGCTTCTGACCAAATCTGACTTGACTCAAGTTAGCCAAAATTATGATCAGAACACTACAATTTTTTCATATATTGTCATTAGCCAATAAAAGATTAAGTCTCTGAATAACCAATCAACTACCTCCTACGTTATCTCAGAAGATAAGCAAACATAAAACATAACATACCTTGTGACTTAGTTAAAACAGAAATTTAATTTCTGGTATGTAACACTAATGTCAAGTGCTGTATAATAAATATTCATTGAAAAGATCAGGGGTCAGTAAACTATAGCCTGCAGGTCAAATAAAGCCCATCACCTGTTTTTTTAAATAACGATTTAATGGAACACTGGCATGCTCACTCATTTACGATTATCTACGGCTGCTATTGTGCTCTGAGGGCAGTGGTGAGGAGCTGCAATACAGACTGCGAGGCCCTCAAATATTCATCTAGCCCCTCACAAGAAACTCTGCTGACCCCTGGGATAAATAAATGAAGCAGTGAAAGATGTGTCAATCTGTCAACTGACATGATACAACCGAGAGAAACTTTTGTGAAAGATATGAAACAAGTCATTCATAAATGACAGAATTAGCAGCAAAGTTCATTTAAATCTCTTCATTTGGATGACTTCTATGTCTCTTTTGATACTTCTTCCTTAGGGGAAGGCTGATTTAGAAGATCAATTTTCAAAGACTCACAAAATACTATTATTTTATAAATCAAAATTAGAGTATTTTTTCTACAGAAAATTTATGAGATTACTGCACTCTTATGAATATAAGGATGCTTATGCAATTTTTAACAGACCAATAAACCATAGCAATAAAGAGCTGATCTTAAGTTTTAGATTTGTTCAACCTTGACAATATACTTTACCGGATATATCCTGGTTCCTTTTTCCCTTCTACTACTTCTTTGTCAACCTCCACACATACAATATCAGAATTAGGAACTTCAAACATTGGTTCTAGTAACAGCTTTTCCTAAAGAGATAAAAAGTAATGAATTATATGGAAAACTGCAGTTAATACAAAATACATTCTATAGGCCACCAATCGAATTCATTAACTCAACAAATACTACTGAATCCCTAATTTTGTACCAGGAACTGAATGTTGAAAAAAATCAATATAAAAAGCTCTCATAGTCTTCATATTAAAGCAGCTGCTAACTAAATTCAGAGGGAATTCAATCTATAAGGGAAAGCTATTTATCTGTAGCTCTGTCTACTTAGGCCACCATGCACACATAAGACTATACTTCTGGATTCCGGTGTTACTCAGAATTCTTGGCATATTCTATTACCAAAGAGGTCAAATGGTAATCCGTACTTTGAAAATGATTTAATCCTAAGCCATCTCTACCAAACTCTTCAATTTTGAACTATGACTTCAAATAAGCATTTGTTTCAACAGGGCTGCAGATCTTAAGGAAAATACTGGGAGTATATAAAATGTCTTTCAAAATGTTAACTATATGACCTATTCTTGTAGTTTTCATGCTTATAAATCTGTCCTTAATCAGTAACACCTGAAGTCCAGGACTTCATTAGAGAGTATAATCTCAAACTGTGATAAATGTGTAGTTCCAACCAAAAAGTCCTACTGAGATGAGAATTAATAATTAGCAATGAAATCCTTAAAAGAGAATAGGAACATGTGCTTGCTTTGGGAGCACAAAGGAAAATAGTAACCCACTGTACAGTCAGACCTGGAAAGTAGGGGAGAGAACACTATAAAGAAGAAAGCAGGTGATGGCTGAAAATAGGCTGGGTCTCTAGAATTTCTAACAGAACAAAAAACAGGGAGTTCACAGGGTGCCTGGGTGGCTCAGTTAAGTGTCCAACTCTTGATTTCAGCTCAGGTCATGATCTCAGTCATGAGATTGAGCCCTGCAGGGGCTCCACTCGGGGTGTGGGGCCTGCTTAAGAATCTCTCTCCGTTGGGGTGCCTGGGTGGCTCAGTTGTTAAGCGTCTGCCTTCGGCTCAGGTCATGGTCCCAGGGTCCTGGGATCGAGCCCTGCATCAGGCTCCCTGCTCCACAGGAAGCTTGCCTCTCCCTCACCCACTCCCCCTGCTTGTGTTCCCTCTCTTGCTATATCTCTCTCTGTCAAGTAAATAAAATCTTAAAAAAAAAAAATTTTCTCTCCCTCTGCCCCTCCCCGCCGCTCACACTCTGGGAAGAAAAGAAGAAAGAAAGAATAGTGAGTTCATATCATAGTGAAGAATTTAAGGGTAAAAAATATGATATCTGCAATTTAATTTCAAACAGACAAGAATGAGGATTTCAATGGCTCTGAGACAGTGCTCTGGAGAGGTTAGTCAAAAGGCCTGAGTAAAATTTTCTAAATTCTCCTTCCCAGAATCCTGATTTTCTCTATTTCTTTAATGGTATTATGTCCTTTGTTGCAAAAGCTTACTTACTTACTTATTGGAGGAGAGAGAGAGGAGGCGGGGAGGGAGAGGGAAAGAGAAAATCTTAAGCAGGAAACCTGAAATCATGACGTGAGCCAAAATCCAGAGTCAGATGCTTAACTGACTGAGCCACGCAGGTGCCCCTGTTGCAAACACTTTACAGTTCCTTTTTTATAATAAAGAAAAACATAATCTATGGAGGAAAAAAAAAATCACAAGAAACAATACCAGGCCAGTTCTCTGGATATACTTCCAAAGAAATAACATGGAGGCTTAATATTTGCAAAATCAAGAGCAAGAAAATAATCTAGTTTTTGTATAATAACACCAACTTACCATTATGGACCGAAGACCTCGTGCACCTGTTTTTCGTTCTAGTGCCAATCTGGCTATAGCTTTCAAAGCATCCTCAGTAACATTCAGTTCACACTACAAATACATAAAAAGAAATGAGAACTTAGATAATACCTGATTATAGTTTCCTAATATAACCATACAGCATTTGATCTATTAACTGTTACTACCTACCATCATTCCTAGTCTTTGTAGAACAAAAAGGGACAAATGCCCTAACTTTACAGGTAAAGAAATAAGTTCAAGCAGATTAAGTACACTGATTCATTAATACTTAGAAACACAGGATCTTCATGTCTTGACTCAATCTATCCCCTTACAGACTAAAGCATTTTTTGGCCATCACTTTCTTCCTTGAAAACACTCATCACTCATTTTAAAGAGTGTTACTAACCCTCTGATCCTAAAGAACAAAGGCAAAACTTTAGACAAATCTAAATTATCACAAATTCCAAAATAGAGTTCAAATTATTGATACTTTATTAACATACTAAAAAAAAAGTCAACATACTTTGGAACATCAGACTTCACAAGATCTTGGTATTAAGCAAATTTAATTTCTACTTCCAGAAAATGTAAAATTTAAGTAAGGTAATTATCTCTCATGGTGCTTTACAGCCTTGCCTTCAAGCACTTGTTTATGTCAATTAGCCTATGAGAAGTAACAGTTCTCATTGTGATTTTGAATCACAAGTTTGTCATTAGTCCTTGAAGAGGTTTTCTAGATTAACATGGACTTTCTAGGACTTTATTCAACACTTATTGGGCCCTTACGTGTGTGTATATACTAGAGATGGAATGAGGAATTACCATCTTTGCCCTCAAGGAACTTAAGTCTACTGGGTGGTGACAAATTAGCACACTAGCATTTACAGCAGTGTATGCACAATGGTGCTAAGGGAGCACCAATGTGGGGGCATTAAACAAAGCAAGGGGACCAATGAAGGATTTGAGAGGAGTAACTAGCTTTGTGTTTATTCCTTCACTAGATATTTATTAAGAACTTAAAATCTATTTTCTGGGCACTATGTTCAACAATATAAAAATGATCCATTCTGGAAGTAAAATGGAAGACAATGGTATTTTGGTGGTGGTGGTCAGAAATAGACTTGAGACAGGGAGACCTTTTAGGAGCCAAAAGCATGGGTCAAGGTAAAGAATGATAAAGGAGCTTGAGGTAGTGGTAGCAGAATGAAGAGAAGGAAACTAATATTTAGAGACACTAAGTTCATAAAACCCAAAACCTAAGCTATATGACCAGATGTGTGTGCTTGTGGGATTGGATGTCTGACTACAGAGAAGTAGGTGTGGAAGGTGAGAGAACTTAAGACAAAAGTATATAAAAGTATACACAGTATGCTGCAACAAAAGCATTTAAAATTTTAAGGCTGAAAGGACAACCCCTTAAGTGTCCGACTTAAGGGGTTGAGAGTAGGCTGCTGGCTTAATTTCCCTCTACATATATCCTTGGGCTTAACTTCAATGACGATTTTAATTAGGAAAAAAATAAAGCCAACTCCTAAATGTCTAGTGTAACACAATCTGCCTTCCCTGATTCCTAGTTCCACATTTAGTGAGGAATAGGCTGGTATTCCAAATAAGCAGGATTGTTTTTGCTTTTTGTTAAGCTAATTTATGCAGAGTTTCAATAGCAAAAACCCACAAATGAAGTATGAAAAATAAAAATCTAACCTTATCCATGCTGAATAAGGCCTGGTACTGAGGAATAACAGCATTACGTGGCTCAGTCAGTATCTGTACAAGTGTTTTCTCATCAAGGCTATGCAAAGGAACTACCACAGGCAACCGTCCCACAAACTCAGGAATCATGCCAAATTCAATGAGATCTCTGGCTTCTACATGACGTAATAATCGATCTTTTTCTTCAATGTCTTGGTGAGTATTTGATTCTCCACTTCGGTTGGCAAGGTCTGCAGCAGCTGCTGCCCTTCTGCCTTTTCCCAGATTAGATGGTGTTCCAAATCCAAGATACTACCAAGAAAAGACAAATATTAAAAATAGTAGAAAGAAGTTGCATTGTATTAAGTACTTTGCATACATGTCTCATGTGACCTTTGCAATAGATGAAAGTTCTATTGTCATTCATATTTTACAAATGAAGAAAATGACCTTTGAAAGGTTAAGTACCTTGACCAAGTTCTCCTTGCTGTAAGTGGTAAAGTCAGGATTTGAATTCAGGTCTATCTGCCTTTAGAATTGAGAACTAAACCACCATTTAATAACCAACTCTCAAAGAATGAATTCTAGTAAAAGTAGATAGAATCTTAGGCGGGTGCATCCAATTTCTACCATGATTAAGGGTCTCTGTGGAATTAAAGATGATGTCTTCCTTAGTGTTCCTTGCATCTCGGGACCGAATGGAATTTCAGATGTTGTGAAGGTGACTCAGACTCCTGAGGAGGAGGCCCGTTTGAAGAAGAGTGCAGATACACTTTGGGGGATCCAAAAGGAGCTGCAGTTTTAAAGTTTTCTAATGTACCACTTCACTGTCTAGACTACAACAGGATTTTAGTTGGAGGTTGTGTATATTGTCCTTATTATCTGATCTGTTACTCAAGTAATATTAAAATGGCCTAAGAAAAAACATCCGTTTCCTAAAGTTCCAAATCGGAATGGTTCACCAAACCCTGCAGCTGTATCCTCATGCTGGATGCTACCTGTCTTTGTAGCCCTAAAGTGGTTAATGTAAGTTAGCCCCACCGTCTCAGAGGCACCACTGCCAGGACTGCAGAGCTGCGGTCGTGTGTTTACTGTGTGTTCTGTCACTTCGGGTTCCTTCCCCCAACATCTGACATGCCTAGTCCATCTTTTCCGGTCAGTCACGTCCTGGGATCCAATGTATAAATTCAGTATTGCACGTACAGTGCGTAACTGTTCGGAAGGACCTTTATTTTGTGTACCATATATGTCAGAATATAGTGTACATGGCCATATAATGTAAAAAGACAATGCAACCAACTATCCTAAGTGTCATACCAACTAAAATACCAAATAAATTTTGAACAGTGAAAAAAAAAAAGTAGATGGGTAAAAACTATGAAGGGAGGTCCCTTAGAACTCAATGATGATGCTGTAGGGTTTTTCAGAGACCTCTAGACTAGTGTGGGTCCTAAAATGTGTAAGAACTGTTAAAATGGAGACCAGTAATTATTTTGTAACCAAAATTAATTTTCTAACATTGTAAATAGTAGCAGTGCCTATGCAACAAGGTGCCTTATAAGGAAATTATGCACAAGTGTCTTAAGTCACTGCTAAGCATTCTATTAAAATCATTTGAGGTTGCACATGTCAACCTATGAGTTAGAATAATTCTAATTTTATAAAAAACATATAAGAATGACATTAAACAAGAAGGCTAACTTTGCTGCAAAAGTCTGGGTATCGGGGAGCCTGACTGGGTCAGTTGGTGGAGCATGTGACTTTTGATCTCGGGGTTGTGAGTTCTGGATGTAGAGATTACTTAAAATTTTAAGTTACTTAAATTTTAAGATTACTTAAAAAATAAAATAAAATCTTTAAGCACGCACACACACACACACACACACACATACCCATTGTTTAAAAAAAAAAAAAGGCTGGGTATCTAAGGTGTATGGCTCTTGCTTCAGTCAGTATAAAAGAACTATACTCCAGGCAATTGTCAGAAAGTTTAATTGTGGTATGTCATACAGCTTCTGTTGAAAAGAGAAGCTCATGGTATGTAAGAAAATAGTCTAAGTTAAAAATTCATCCCTCTGTTTCTCTAAGCTGTATACATGAATAGTGTATCAGGAAGAAAAATACCTTCCATTCAATAATTTAAACATTAGTAAGCATTTATTATATATATAAGCATATATAATTAAAAGTATATTTATTTTATGTAATATATATAAACATTTACAAAGCATTATTATAAAACACTGGAAACACAAACCTGAAGACAGCCATTACCCTAAGGGAGCTTATTTAGAGTGAGAACCCATGAAGGAATTAAAGTATCATAGGTGCAATGAAGGACAACCGTCCAGGAAATTGTAGCAGGAGAAAGGAGGGAAAGAGGCACATACTGGGGAGGGAGGGTAGGAGGTGATCAAGAAAGCTTCACCAAGTCTTAAAAGATGAACATAGATTTGCCAACTGGACTGAAGTAGGGGAGGGCATGAGCAAAGGCAAGAGGAATAAAACTTAGGAGTGCAAGCAGTCTGATATGGTTGGAACATAGGTGTATTATTTAATATTGTACCCCTGGCTTCCAACAAGGGCTGATAAAAACAACAGCCACATGGATATATTTAATCCTCTATAAAATCACTGTTGAAGACTCTCGTATCTCTCTGTCTCTTTTCCATAAAGATCTACATGACAAACTCTTTTTTAATGTCTCTCCTAAAGACCTCATACGCTTCCCCTTTCAGGTAATACTAGAGCCCATGATTTCTCCCTACTTTTCATTAAGAAGTTCAAATGACCTAGGACCTAAACCTGCCTTCTACATGTTTCTGATCTCTTTTTTGACGTTACTTTTAACTGTTTTTTTCTACATGTTCCTAGCTTCAAATTCTTTTTGGAAGCAGTAATTTTAAGTAAGTATCAGAACATGGTCCTTGTCTTTGGTTACAGAATTTCTTTAAGTAAATTTTACACCCAATGTGGAGCTCAAACTCTTGATCCCAAGATTAAAAGTTGCACGCTCTAGAACTGAGCCAGCCAGGTGCCCCCAGAATTTTGAATATAAAGTTACCTCCCTCCCCCCACTCTCTCTCACATACAAAGAAATAATTTCTTCTTTCTGATTTGTTAGGCTAATTCATGCAAAATTTCAAAAGCAAGAATAACATAAATGAACTAATATGAAAAATTAAAATCTAACTTTATCCATGCTGAGTAAGGCCTGGTACTAAGGAGTAACAGCATTATATGGCCCAGTCAGTATTCGTACAAAAGTGTTTTCTCATATAGGCTATCCAAAGGAACTACCACAGGCAACCATCCCATTAGCAGTATTATTTTTTTACTGATAATAAACTGCTATTTAATCTAGTGGGTACAAAGCCAAGGAGACTTAAAGCAAACAATGTAGCAGAGTTGATCTATATTTTTTTAGATAGAATATTATGTTATATAAAAGAAATCATTTGTGGCTATTATGTAAAACACAAAAACATGGAAAATACTGGTGTGTTTTGGGCTTCTTGACACTGTGCTGACATTACATTTTATTGTAATCAACAAATAGGTACTGGGCATGTACCTTGCAGATATGAAGAAGTAAGTTCCAGTTAAAATCAAGGCTATTTAAGTTAAAATCAAGAATGTTTAAAAAAAATCTATAAAACTAAGTGGAATCACAACCCTACCCCAACCCCCAAACTGGTCCCCTTGTTTTGTGATTGTCTGAGGTGATCTACGATAAGACTAGCTCTTTATAAGGATCTGGTGAATTGGGCAAAAGGCCTGAATAGAAATTTTACTGATGTGATGCAGCTACCTCAAATTATAAAAGAACTCCTCACATAAATATAAAACCGAAATAATCAAGTTACACTTTAAAAATGCCCTTTAAATAGATGATCTTTAGAAATCTTTCAATTTACTACTCTGAAATTAAAAAAAAAAAAGACAAAACCTAGGAATATATTTCTGGTATGCTCTAAGAAAACCTAACTCTTAAAAATCCACAACTGGGAGCCAGCAGGTATGAGAACAGAAACTGACCAACCATCCTCTATAACTTCAAATGTGCTCTACTCTGTAACACTTCAGAAAAACTCACCTTTTCATTTTTCCTCCTGCTGATGATTCTGTCTAAGCCATTGAAAGCACCAGAGGCAACAAACAGGATGTTTGTTGTATCAACTTGTACTGTTTCTCCACGTAACTTGCGGGAATTCTTTTCTGGAACATTAACTATCGTGCCTTCTAGTAGTTTTAATAACCCCTAAATGAAGAACAAATGATTTATAGCATCATTGTGTAAGTGTATTATTTATTATACTTTAGAAAATGGGATTCAAAGGGGAAAAAAATGTGTGGTATAGTCAATGAGCGTAATTAAAGAAAACTCCCACATTTCTACAACTAACATGAAATTCTAATGCACTACCATATTAATAATTTGTAAATTTATTTGGAATAGTTACAGATTCCTGATGCACTCTGGAAATAGTCAATGTGAAAGGTTGCTTTTGATGGTAAAGACATAATTCTGACCTAAAGACAGAATTATGACTCTGTAAGATGGTAGCCAACCATGGTGGGAACATTCAAAATTTGAATAGTTGATAAACTTTGAGACTACCTATATTTTGAGATGCTTTTATAAAAAAATTACCTAGCACATTTTATAAGTGTGACCTCTCTATGTCTTGGTCAAAATTAAACGAAAGCAATTTTCCTTATCCTGTATTTTATATCATAATTCGTTACCAATAAAAAGTCAAGTTGGCCAATAGAGCATTAAGACTTCAATTATCATTCTACATAGAATGAAACACGATTTTATCTATTTTATCCTATTATCTAAGTGAAAAGAATAAGATACATGTACATACTTCATTTATGTCTAGTTAGAACCAGAACTCTCAAGGGTCTTCTAGAAATGTTTAACTGGGCCTCAAAAGAATAAAATCAACAAAAATCAAATTTCATTTTTTTCTATCCTTTCAAATATTTTTAATTTCCTAAGAAAGGTAATTTGGTACTTAAAATCACCAACAGCTTTCTCTTAGGATCTGAACTACTTTAAAATGGTATGTGGAGTTTGGGGTGGGAGAAATAAACAAAACAGAATCTAATTGAATGTGAAACCAAACGTACAATATTTGGGAGGTTGATGTGTTCCCTTCCTTTTAGTGGGCTTGAACAAAATATTCAACTGCTTACTTGCTGAACGCCTTCTCCACCTACATCCCGTAACTGATGAATGCCTGGCACACTGCCAATCTTATCTACTTCATCCAGAAAGACAATTCCTATAATTTAAGGAGGATTCTATTTATAATATGAAAAAGATATACAGAAGATAACCTCAGTTTTAAAAGACTAGGTAGCTAGAGAGCAAGGTTATTCAATCTTTCACACTTAACATATACAAAGCTTAATTTCATAAAAATACACTGCTGTCTCTCCCATTCCTAATTTAGTGTAAATGTTTTATAATCCATTTTATAGAGTATCACTTGGGTATGATAACCAATTCTCTCTGACGTTAGTTAACCTACCCCACTAATGTTTTCAGGTTCTTTGTTCTAGGAAGCTGAGATAGAGGCATAGGTGGGAAGCATGAGGTGTATGCAGTGCTGGTACTAGCAAAACTTTAGTTTACTCTTTCCCATCTATATACTCTTGTCTTAAAGGATTTGGACAGGCAGCTGTCAAGCTCTTCATGTAAACAAGGACAGACGATAGGTGGGGAGAGGAGAAATGCAGAATCTATGACATCCTGGAGGTCATTGCTAATCTGTTTCTAGATTCATCCTGCACTCTCCCACCCTTGTCCTTGCCCCCTCTCCTACCCCACCCCAGGATTAGGAGTCTAGAGGGGAGTCAGAAAGGAAAAACAATGATAGCATTAAGGATCTAATGGAATAGTAATGTGGCCTGTTTTCACCCTAGTAGCCATCTTACAACAATAGGGCAAAGCAAACTTTGTGGCCCTTAGTATGCTAGAAAATGTTTAACATAGCTATCATTATACAATTACAGAATTTTACTCCTTGACACAAGAATTATAGTATTTCTTAATATTAGACTGCTTCTCCAATAGACTACATCTGGGGATAGACAAGCTGTACTGAAAACATACCTTGTTGTGCTTTTTCTACATTGTAATTGGCATCTTGGAGCAGTTTGGCAATCACAGATTCAATATCTTCACCTACATATCCAGCCTGAGTCAAAGTTGTACAGTCACAGATAGCAAAAGGGACATCAAGGCATTTAGCTAGAGTTTGTGCCAGCAGAGTTTTACCTACAAATAGAAACAGCAACTAAAAGTTTACTAAAAATATGTTGATATACAATTTGTCTACAAAAATGTAAAATAAACTAAAACTAGTATATAATAAAAAATTATTTGTACATCTTTACTATTATTTAGTTTTAATGGTATGTTATTCTTATTACTCCCATTAAGAAGTTAGGGATTGGGGGCGCCTGGGTGGCTCAGTCAGTTGGGCTTCTGACTCTTGATTTTGGCTCGGGTCATGATCTCAGGGTCCTGGGATCTGGATCAAAACCACGTCAGGTCCTGCACTCAGTAAGGAGTTTTCTTGAGTACTCTTCTTCCTCTCCCTCTGCCCCTCCCCCTGTTCATATGCACATGCATGCACTCTCCCTAAAATAAATAAATCTTAAAAAAAAAAAAAAAAAGATGTTAGGGATTGACCTAAAGGGCAATATCAACTCCTCAAATTCAGCTTGAAGCCTATGCAGAAATACTGCTAATGTATCCCTAAGATTGGCCTTAGATCTTCTTCTCAAGAGCCAGAATCCCCCAATCACAAGACAGAGGTTACAGAACCATTTATCTTCTATTTTTTTTTTTAAATGAGTAATTTTTTCAGGAAGTTATTTACCTGACCCAGTTGGTCCAAGCAGCAAAATATTACTCTTTTCAAGTTTTATGTCATCATGGGAAGAATCCAACACTTCACCTCCTCGTTTTTCCTGAGGTATTTGTTGATTTACCTGTTGCTGCATTGATGCTCCTAAAGCATTACCATGTGGACTAATTCCGGCGATCTGAAGCAATTCTGAAAGAATGCCAAAGAAATTATTAGAGCTTCATTTGATTTTACTTGAAAAAATGCCAATAGAACCCTAAATCTAAGACTAATCACATATTTAGAAAAACTTAAATATTTTGACATTCTGTCTTACCTAAAAAGAAAACTTCAAATTATCTAGTAACAAATGTACAACATACGATTTTTCAGGGAACCTCAAGCAAAGTAAATGGATTCTTTTCACCCTCCTCATTTATGTAAATCTGTATGAGGAATGCCCTTTCACTTAAGGGAAGGCAGTATAAGGAAAAGAGAACAGTGCTAGGTGTAACAAAGCTTTAGCTCTGGTCTTTCCATTGTGTCTAAATAGCTGTATGATCTTGGGCAAGTCATAGAAACTTTGTTTCTGTTTCCTAACCTATAAAATGCCAGTAATACCTGTCCTATCAATTGCAAACACACGGTGGAAGGTAGAAGAATAAAATGCAATTGATTTGGAGACACCTTAAAAGACAAACAAATGCATATAGATTTTTTCAGTACAAATGAAGCAGGACTATAGGGAAAGGGAAAAACACTAAACACAGTAACAGAACCAAGACTAGAACGGAGAAATAGAGAACCTGGGTTCTAGTCTTTTTCTGTCACTGTCACCATGGCAAATCGCTTAACTTTACTGGGCCTGCTTCCTTACTTATTAAGTGAAAATATCAAGACCTATGACGTCTACAGTCTCTTTCACATCTAAAAATGATTCTGTGAGTCTACCAGAGAAACCAAATATGGTAAGACTCCTTGGCGCTATTTGAAATTTTTGATTTTATAGGATCCCAAATGGCTCTTTTCAGTCCCTTTATTAGGGACACAGTGCTTAGCTAGATGGGAATGATACTGCTGGTGAACTATTATTGTATCAACTGGGTGCCTAAAAACAAAACTTTGTTCTCACTCTCTCAGCTGAAGCAAAGAATTCCAATAGTCTTTTCAATTATCCAGATGCGTAAATCCATATTGCTCCTGGTTTTCAGCATTTGAGGTATCTGTGTTCTTATCCTATTTATGTTTTCTGGATTTATTTTTAGTTTGTTTCTAATAAATGGGTTAAGAATATCAGTACTTCCGGGGCACCTGGGTGGCTCAGACGGTTGAGCGGCCAACTCTTGATTTCAGCTCAGGTCATCATCTCAGGGTCCTGGCATCGCCCCCCCACCTCAGGTTCTGCGCTCAGCGGGGAGTCTGCTTGAGGATACTCTTCCCCTCTGCCCCCCCCCCAACTCACGTACATGCTTGCCCTCTCCCTCAAAAAAAACTTAAAAAAAAAAAAAAAAAGACTACCAGTACTTCTCAATGCATTACTATTTTAATCAAACCAAAAGATAGATGTTCAGCAGATAAAACTATTATTATGGTCCTATTCCATCTGGCTGGCACTTTCAATTATCTTAGGGTCACAGTTCAAGTAAACAGTTATTCTAGTTATAAATTAGGCACTGAAGGGGTGCCTGGGTGGCTCAGTCAGTAAAATGCCAGACTCTTGGTTTTGGCTTAGGTAATGATCTTGCAGTTGAGCCACGCATGGGGCTCTGCACTCAGTAGGGAGTCTGTTTCAGATTCTCTCTCCCTCTCATTCTTGTTCTCTCTCTCAAATAAATAAATAAATAAATCTTTTTTTTTTAAGAAATAGGAACTCAATTAACATTTTAATTTAAATTGTGCTATATCTGAGGGTTAATTATTACTGAATAATTCACAATGCTGTGCCTCATTTTGATCCACATCAGGGAAAAAAATGCTGTCTCCTACACAAGTTTAGTTAGTTGTCCCTAGTAAACGAAAATTTCCTTTTTTTCAGCAAAATCTAGTTAGAAATTGTGACAATATAGGATGGGGCTTAGGCTTGAGTGTAGGCTGGCCCAATGGGAAAAATTATTTAGGTGACTAATTGGAACAAAATCGCAAGAAGCATATTAACTAGAGTGGAGTCACAGAATAAATGTATTTAACTTAAGCGATGATTTAAGTTAAAAATTTTTAAAGATTTTATTTGAGAGAGAGAGAGCACGCATGTGCGCACACAAGTGGGGTGAGAGGCAGGGGGAGAGAGAGAAATAGAAACCCCCCACACACACCCCCTCGCTGATCAGGGAGCCTGATGCGTGGCTCGATCCCAGGACCCCAGGATCATGACCTGAGCCAAAGGCAGTTGCTTAACCAACTGAGCCACCCAGGCACCCCAATTTAATTTAAATTTTATTTTATTTTTTAAGATTTTATTTATTTATTTGACAGAGAGAGACGCAGCGAGAGAGGGAACACAAGCAGGGGGAGTGGGAGAGGGAGAAGCAGGCTTCCCGCAGAGCAGGGAGCCTGATGTGGGGCTCGATCCCAGGACCCTGGGATCATGACCTGAGCCGAAGGCAGACGCCCATCGATTGAGCCACCCAAGCGCCCCTAATTTAAATTTTAAAAAGAGGAATAATTTATGGGCACCTGGGTGGCTCAGTGGATTAACTGTCTGCCTTCCACTCGGGTCATGATCCTGGGGTCACAGGATCAAGCCCCGCATGGGGCTCCCCGCTCAGCCAGGGGCCTGCTTCTCCATCTCCCTCTGTCATTCCCCCTGGTTGTACTCTCTCTGTCAAATAAATAAAAACCATTGGAAAAAAAAAACAAAAAGAGGAATAATTTAAATAGTACATGTTTGTCATTCCATTTCTTTTTTTTTAAGATTTTATTTATTTATCAGAGAGAGAGAGAGAGCGCGCACAAGTTGGGGGAGGGACAGAGGGAGAAGCAGGCTCGGTGCTGAGCAAAGAGCCCTGATGAAGGACTTGATCCCAGGACCTTGGGATCATGACCTGAGCCGAAGGCAGACACTTAACTGACTGAACCACCCAGGCGTCCCTGTCATTCCATTTCATGAAAATATGCTCCAGAGTAAACTTGAGCTAACTCACCTGTCCTTTCAGTCTGTTTCTGCATCTCTCTCAATGCATGAGCAGCTCTCTATAATGAGTGAGCAGACTAGTGTATGGTTAGTTGCACGGAGCTCATCAGCCATGTGTCCCTGGACAAATTACTTAAAATTTCTGCACTTTGTTTTCTTATCTATAAAATGGGTGTGAAAATAATAGTTTCTGTCTCACAGGTTTTAAGAAGATTAAATCAGTTAAAATATGTAAAACACTTAGAACTGTGCTTGGCAGAGTTTTATAAATGTTATAAAAGAATTTGCTATCAGTATTGCTATTTCCCTAATGTTTAAGTATTTATATAACATAGCCCAAATGCAAGCCAGTTGTTTCATGTGGTGCTCAACTGAAGAAAAACATGGTCCAATGATGGGAAAAAAAACCCACCAGTCTGAGAGTATAGTACGTTGATCTCTGACATGTGATTTCTAAAAGAAACTTTAAAGAATATTTCGATTTTGCATCATTTTGGCCTAATGCCCTAACTTTAGAATCTAAAACCCCACATAGGACAAGATGAAACTATACATGAAAATAAATTCTATTTAAGCTTTCAAAATATTACTTTAAGTCAATCAATATATATAATTACAAATTGGTTTTACCTAATAAGTGTTATCTGTTACCATTTAAGTTACATTAAATCACTACATATATATCTTTCAAAATATTCACTATAGATTTTTCTTTACTAATTCATACTAGTTTCACTAGCTATCTGTCCAAATTTATGAATATAGTATTTTTTAAAGGATGTTCTTTATTTGAGAGATTGAGAGAGAGAGCTAAGTAGGGGGAGAGACAGAGGGAGAGGGAGAAGCAGGCTCTCCGCTGAGCAGGGAGCCCAATGCAGGGCTTGATCTCAGGACCCTGAGATCATGACCTGAGCTGAAGTCAGATACTTAACTGACTGCGCCACCCAGGCACCCCTTGAATATAGTATTGACAGCACAACTGATTATATTTTTGGATTAGAAAATATAAATTATACATGGGTTTATTTAGATCTTATATTATTTTTTTTAAAGATTTTATTAATTTGTCAGAGACAGAGAAAGCACAACCAGGGGGAGTAGGAGACAGAGGAAGGAGCAGGCCCCCTGCTGAGCAAGGAGCCTGATGTGGGACTCGATCCCAGGACCCTGGGATCACGACCTCAGCCGAAGGCAGACGCTCAACCAACTGAGCCACCCAGGCGTCCCTAGATCTTATATTCTTATATATAATCTAATTCTACTGCATTGTATCTAAAGATTTTATTTGTTTGAGAGAGCGAGAGAGAGGGCGTGAGAGCAGGGTGAGGGGCAGAGGGAGAAGCAGACTCCCCACTGAGCAGGGAGCCTGACGTGGGGCTCAATCCCAGATCATGACCTGAGCTGAAGGCAGATGCTTAACCGACTAAGCCAGCCAGGCGCCCCTCTACCATGCATGATATAATCATTATTTCCATAAAATTTAAGTGTAACTAGAGATAATACAATTTTATTACATGTAATAGCTCTCATGCCAGAATTGGTAAACTAGTCATGTTCTCATGGCTCATCCTGCGTATATAGTATACTTCAAATAATAGCTATATAATATATCTTGGTTCAGGGGCAGCTAGGTGGCTCAGTCAAGTGTCTGACTCTTGATTTTGGCTCAGGTCATGATCTCAGGGTCATGAGATCGACCCCCTCATCAGGCTGTGCTAGGTGTGGAAATTCTCTCTCCCTCTCCTTCTGCCCCTCTCCCTGGGTCATTTGCGCTCTCTAAATTAATTATTTAATTTAAAAAATAATGTATCTTGGTTCAAAGGCAAATGTGAAAGTACCAAACTTATAAGTGAGAAGTGTTCACTGGGGTTTATCTATTATCTGTTCGTTATTTTAATTACTGAATTTATTTTAATTACTGAATTATTTATTCAGTAATTCATTTATTTAATTACTGAAACTAAAGGCGGTGTGAATCTTTTTATGAACCTTTACCATCTGTGCAACAACTACATAATGGGAATGGATGCAAGACATCAGAATGGACACAATCCTTAGGATATCAGGTCCTTCCACACCCTCCCATCAGATCATCTGATGCTTATAGGGGCAATCCAAGGCTGGAAACAGTGAGTTGGGGCTTATTCATAATTTGCAAGGCTATACCAAGTTTCATAAACACCAAAAAAAAAAGTGTTTCGGATAAAGGGAAGCTAAAAGATAACCTAACCTACCTCTCCAAAAATTTCTGTCACATATAAGCAGGCCACTAATTGTATAGGGGAAAAAAGATAAAATAGCAAGCTACAGATTTTTTTTTTGTTTTTTAAAGATTTTATTTATTTGAGAGAGAGAGAATGAGAGAGAGCGAGCACATGAGAGGGGGGAGGGTCAGAGGGAGAAGCAGACTCCCTGCCGAGCAGGGAGCCCGATGCGGGACTCGATCCAGGGACTCCAGGATCATGACCTGAGCCGAAGGCAGTCGCTTAACCAACTGAGCCACCCAGGCACCCGCAAGCTACAGATTTAAAAAAAAAAAAAATATAATTCCTGTTAATATGCATGCAGATCTATATTTATAGAGAAAAACTATACATATTTTATTTCTCTGCATTACGCTTTAAGAAATATCACAACAGGGGGCGCCTGGGTGGCTCAGTCGTTGGGCGTCTGCCTTCGGCTCATGTCATGATCCCAGCGTCCTGGGATCGAGCCCCGCGTCAGGCTCCCTGCTCCACAGGAAGCCTGCTTCTCCCTCTCCCACTCCCCCTGCTTGTGTTCCCTCTCTTGCTGTGTCTCTCTCTGTCAAATAAATAAATAAAATCTATAAAAAAAAAAAAAAAGAAAGAAAGAAATATCACAACAGAAAAGATAAAATCAAATATCTGAAGTAACCCAACATATACAAACTACACAAATTAGCTATGAAAATCTGTTCCAAAGTTATATATATACCATGTATCATAAACATGTTCATATAACATACAGTATCTTTCTTGGTAATACATGAGCAAATACGTGTATACCATTACTACTGCTGACATACTTCACTGAGTTAAATCTCAAAAGGAAGAATTATTACAGAGGAAGACCTGAGGAGAGGTCACTTACTTGTAAATCTGTACTCGTCCTCCCGTCTTCTTATTTCTAACTCTAAGAAATAGGATAAAATGACAACATGAAAATATGTATTTGCTTAGTTTAGAGAAACAAACAAGGAATATCTCACTTCTTGCCCTCTTCCAAATATACATAAAGAATATCTTCATTGTTTTTGTAGCTTTTCACAGTATGAAAGAATCTATATGTTACATCCTTTCTATATTAAAAAAACCCAAACATGTTAATGATGGATGTCCAATTGCTAACATTCACATCTGTCAAATACTAAGTTGGTATTTTAAAAAGGGTAGTAATCATTTAAGTCTTCAACAAAAGTTTAAACCCCTCATACCATAAACACAACCATTTGCTTTCCCAGTACCTAGAATAGCTTAACTACTGATTTGCTGACTGAAGGGACCAGAAAATAATCATTTTGCTTCATGACTAGACAGTGCTATTTTGACTCTATAAAAATATGAAGGTTCCATGTCTTCCAATATTATGACTTACATTTTCTTTTTTTTTTTTTAAAGATTTTATTTATTTATTTGACAGAGAGACACAGCGAGAGAGGGAACATAAGCAGGGAAAGTGGGAGAGGAAGAAGCAGGCCTCCCGCAGAGCAGGGAGCCAGATACGGGGCTCGATCCCAGGACCCCGGGATCATGACCTGAGCCGAAGGCAGATGCTTAACGACTGAGCCACCCAGGCACCCCATGACTTACATTTTCTAAAAATAAAAAACTGATACTACCATATAACTATTTTACAGTAAGTTCAACAAGTGAGCAAGTTGTCTTCAAGCCAGTAAGTTACCAAAAATAATCAAAAGATATTATAGTTTTATAAATGTAAATATTTAGCAGAATTCCCTCAAATTGTAAAATGATGACTTAAAGTATGTAAAATGATAGATTACAGGGGTGCCTGGGTGGCTCAGTTGGTTAAGTGTCTGCCTTTGGCTCAGGTCATGATCTCCGGGTCCTGGAATCAAGCCTCGCGTCTGGCTCCCCTGCTCAGTGGGGAGTGTGCTTCTCCCTCTGCTCCTCCCCCTGCTCGTGCTCTCTCTCTCTCAAATAAATAAATAAATAAAATCTTTAAAAATAAATAAAATGATAGATCATAGGCCTAAGTAAGAAATCAGGGCTCCTAGCCAATTAAAAACAAACACACCTTAGGGGGGGGAAATCGGAGGGGTAGATGAACCATGAGAGACGATGGACTCTGAGAAACAAACTGAGGGTTCTAGAGGGGAGGGGGGTGGGAGGATGGGTTAGCCTGGTGGTGGGTATTGAGGAGGGCACGTTCTGCATGGAGCACTGGGTGTTATGCACAAACAATGAATCACGGAACACTACATCTAAAACTAATGATGTAATGTATGGGGATTAACATAACAATAAAAAATTTTTTAAAAAACCAAACACACCTTTAAAAATCTGCATTTTATTCTATTCATAGTTTTTAAAAATATCATTCTATTAATATAACACATATTATTATCTACAGTAAATTGAGATTATATAATGTATTGGTATATTAGAATCTATCGTTAATAGGAATTACACAAATCTGCCCTTAACCTTACACTCTGCAGCTGGGATCTAAAAAGCAAAGAATGCTGGATATGTTCTGTGACAGTTATCATCTATCTTCATATATCTCTGACCGAGACACATGATCTGGTCATGAGGAACTAGTTGTGGTGAAGTCTACAATTCAAAGATGGTGTCTCAATCTCTACTCCTGTGACTTTCAAACATTTTTCACTAAGACCCTTGGTAAGAAATACATTTTACTCTGTGACTCAGGACCCATGCACACATACTGAAAATAAAAGTTTTATGAAAGAATATATTAACTACAAGTTAATGTACTCTGGTATTTTCTATTCACACCTATTATTTAAAAAAAAAAAAAAATGCTGTTGGCAATCTACCAAAATAATTTCATGATCCACTAATGAGAAGAGGCCTGCACTTTGAAAAATGTTGTACTATACTAGAAGTATTTTAGGATAAAAGCAAGGAGTTGCAAATAAAGATTACCTTAAGCATAGTAACCTCTATTTTGGTCAGTTATCAAAACACTAACCTCTAGGTGTTAAGGACGTCTGCTTCTCAACCTCTGCTTGCTGTCTCAGATTAGCTGGGATATTGTTATATATTCTCTTATAATGATTGTACACAGCAACCGAAAGCACCTTCTTAGCAAATGACTGGCCAACAACATACTTGTCGAGGTAGTTATAAATCTGAAAAATGATTAGTTATGAATTAATTTACTATGACCTATCACAAAAAAACGCACACACATTAAGAAGTTATACACTGAGCATATTTGCTTAGTTTTAAATTTGTACAAAGACTCATCAAAAACAAAACGCCAAGGTATGGCCATAGCATATGACCACAGGGTAGGATATCTATGTACAATGATTCAGAGGCCCCAAACCTAAGTGGACAAAACACAATTCATTTGTTCTTTAGCTTAACAAATTATCACTGCACTCTACTAATGCTCTGTCAATTTCTATTCTATACACAATGCCATTTATCCTAATCCTAATTTTTAAGAGTTAATTATTAAAGTCACTTAGAATACCTACATATGTCACCATGGGTCTAAAGACATCACCATTAACGTAAATCATTAAAATAAATCCTTTCTATACTTCTCTCAATCACAGGAATGATATTCTTCACAGAAATAACATATTATACAACTACCATTTTCAAAAAAGCATTATATAATCAAAGCCATTACCAGCATTTGTATGTTTCAGTTTTTTCTCAGACATTAACTTTAAAGCTACTCATTTATCTAAATGGCAATCTAAAAAACTTCACTTGGAAACTAAAGCTCTGTTTGATACTTGGATATTGTTAACAGCCTGGAACCTGGGGTAAATTCCTTTAGCTTTTACTAAATAGAAATTAACTGTTAATACTAACTTCTAAAAATAGTTAAATTGCATATTTTTGAACTCTTGAGTCTAACGTCTACACAAATTTAGTGGAGGATATAAAGGTTAATAGCTATATTTTTCTTTTTTTTTAATAGCTATATTTTTCATTATTATTTTTACATGACAAATTCTTTAGTTGCTAACCACATGCATTTTATTATGGTTTTTTTAAAATCTTCTTGATTCCTCACAAATTGAATTATTAATAATTAATAATATAATAATGAATTATTAAATCTACTACAGCATTATTTGGAAGTAGAGATAAATGCACTGGTGTCTTACAGCAGAAAAAAGCTACACTGAGGCAGAAGGTAAGAATAATCTAACTGGTGATATACTCTGCCATGTCTGAAATGGCCAGATCACAATCTGCCTAAGACTTTTGGAAGGAGCCCCCACCACAAAAGCCACAATGCTATACCGGCCGTGAAAAAATTACTTGCTTCCATTGTTAGACCGAGACTATTTTATCATAAAGTAGACTAATTTATGGGGAGAAATTGCAGGCTGGTGTTATTTAGGGGCCCAAACTAAGAAAAATAAATCCATAACTGCTCAATTTTATAGATATCATTTTAGATCAATTTAGTATTAACACTATTTTAATAATCATCCAACTATATTTCATTGCTGAATGCCATAATCACAACATGGGAAAATAACAATGGACTCCATACCTAAATTCCAAGTATCAAATATCAAAAAGAATTTAGCCAGATATAGTCCATATTAAGAATTTAATACTTGTTTAGGTACTAGTATTAAGATCCTATATAAACTGGGAGAGGGGAGCAATGAAATGTTTTCAAGATAAAATGCTTAAAGGACTGAGCTAAGACCTATACCTTCTTGGGGGGAGGAGGTGGTTTCTGTTGGAATGCCAATTTTACAGCTTCTGCTGCTGATTCAGGTTCTTTAATTATGCTTTTCTTTGAGTCTGCTTCAGATAGTACAACAAAAAAATGATGACATTTTTCACACTTCACAAAGCGGGTGGATGCTGTAAAAGGAAAGAAAGGTCAGCAGAGGAAAAGTAAATAATTTAAATAGTGTTTAACCTTAGAGACGCACTGTAAATGAAAACTATGTACTTGACAAAAGGTAGGCTTGTAGTTCATTCCACTAGCCACAACAAACAACTTAGTTTATACCTAAGACAGAGATACAAATAGATGAGTTCAGTAAATCACATTTTGTTCATTTCCACGAGGTTCTTTCATTTTGTGATATACTTCATTAAAAGATTAGTTGATGTTCATTCAACTCCCCATTCATTAAATCTATTTTAGAAAATAAGCACTATAAAAATATTAATCATTTATTTTCCTGAAATACTTCAATGAAAAAACTGTGAAAAAAGTAAATCACAAGTAAATTCTTCTATTTTTCCAACATTTTCTTACAAAAAATTTCAAATATACACAGAAGTTGAGAGAAATCAATTTCAATCCCTAAAAATGTGAAAAAATATATATATATGTTCTTTTAGGTTCTTTTCAAACCTATCAGCATTTTTAAAACCTTGACTTGGTAAATATATAAAACTGTTTCATGACTTATTTTCATTTTTAACAACTCCACTAATTCCTATTTCTTTGACCTAAAAACCACTAAGAAACTAACAAAGTAACATTCTCACTCATACTGACTTAAAGATAATCATACAGCTTTTGAAAACAACACAGGAACAATTAAAAGTGAGGATAAAAAAATTTTAAAAATTAAAAAATAAAAGTGAGGGTAAAAGGGTGTCTCAGTATCAATGCATCAGCTATAGAATATCCTGTGTTAAACCAAAGGTGATTTCTTTTTTTTCTCTCTCCTTCTAAAACACAGCTATAGGATATAGGTATATGGACATACACTCTTTTTTTTTTTTTTAAAGATTTTATTTATTTATTTGAGAGAGAGAATGACATAGAGATAGCATGAGAGGGGGGAGGGTCAGAGGGAGAAGCAGACTCCCTGCTGAGCAGGGAGCCCAATGCAGGACTCGATCCCGGGACTCCAGGATCATGACCTGAGCCGAAGGCAGTCGCCCAACCAACTGAGCCACCCAGGCGCCCTGGACATACACTCTTAATCTTCTCCAAGCCTAACCCTACTAATGGTAATGGGGCAGGGGGGGCGGGGGGGCTTGGAAAGCAGCACAGAAGACAATCTCACACAGATTACTAACAGATACAGAGCAAATGATACACAGTAAGAATTACTTAGATGTTTGTATGTCTGGGTAATACATTTTTGTGTTACCTTTGTGTAATCTAACTAGACAGCCAAAACTGCAAAGAAAAATAATTTTTAAAACTATGAGAATCTCTGAAGGGACATGTGTACCCCAACGTTTATAGCAACAATGTCCACAATAGCCAAAATATGGAAAGAGCCCAGATGTCCACTGACAGATGAATGGATAAAGATGTGGTACACACACACACACACACAGGAATATTAGCCAACAAAAAGAATGAAATCTTGCCATTTGCAATGATGTGGGATAGAACTCAAGGGCAATATGCTAAGCAAAATAAGTCGGTCAGAGAAAGACAAGTATCATATGATTACACTCATATATGGAATTTAAGAAACAAAACAGACGAACATAGGGGAAGGGAAGGAAAAATAAGAGGTAAACAGAGAGAGGTAAACCGTAAGAGACTCTTAACTATGAACAACCTGAGGGTTGCTGGAGAGGAGATATGTAGGGGGGTGGGGTAACTGGGTGATAGGCATTAAGGAGGGCACTTGATGGAATGAGCACTGGGTGTTGTATGCAACTGATAAATTACTGAATTCAACTTCTGAAACTAATAATACAGTATATGTTAATTAAACTGAATTTAAATTTAAAAAATTAAAAAAAATAAAACTATGAGAATCTCTCTCCTTTGGGAATATTATAACTACCTATCCATAGTTTACCAGAAAAACTGTACTGGTAAGCACACCTAAATCTTCACAAAATAATCTAACTTTAAAAAAAAACAACAAAAACCAAAAAACAGACAATTCTGTATTTCAAAAATAAATCTAACTATTAATTCAATCAATTTAATATTTATGTATATATTCTTAAACACAAGGCTAATCAAAAATACATTCTGGATAAATTCTAGCAGCAAATTTTATTTTATTTTTTATTTACTTGAGAGAGAGAAAGAACAAGAGCAGAGGGAGAGGGAGAAGTAGACTCCCCACTAAACAGAGAGCCCAACTCGGGGCTCAATCCCAGGACCCTGGGATCATGACCTGAGCTAAAGGCAGTTGCTTAACTGACTGAGCCACCCAGGTGTCCCTAGCAGCAAATTTTAAGCTAGAAGAGAGATCATCCATGTTTTCTATGTATTGATCACTACAAATGCTTACCTAAAGAAAAAGACCAAGCTATTCCAAGTACCTTTGATTCACACAAACCCCAATACATTGTCACCATTCTCCACCAATGTGGAGATAGTCAATGCCTTTACTTTAAAATGAAGCATCACCTTACAGCTGTTACTGATGGTAAACAAGGCAAGGATTAAAGGGCAGGGAAGCCTCTGATGTAGTTCAGGCTGAATGACAGGAATATCTGGCTGAGAACACAAGAACAAAATATTTCTCTAAAGAAATTAGGTCAAAGGCAAAGAGACTAAACAACAGATTGCATCACTTTTTGCTTACTTTAGAAGGGTTGCTTACAGTCTACTCAAATATCACAATATCAATTTTACAATGAAACATATTCAACATATGCCCAAGTTCAATTTTATTTATCAAAATGCTATTTTGGAAAAAAAATAATATAAGCACTGCAATGCTTATTTTTTTACTCCTGAAGACAACTGGCAAAATCTAATTTTGTTAAATTATCAGGGGATAAATAAACCACTTTCCTTTAAATGATTACTACAGGTATACTATATTCCTTCATATTTAGAATACTAATCCCAGTAAACATGCTTGTATAGTACGACAGAAAGACTACCTCAGTAAAAACTTTCTCAGATTTGTTTAAATGAAGTTCTTCATGATTGTGAACAAGTTTCAGGGGGCCTATCACTCCCATGCAGTAAAGCTCCAGAGGACAGGACAGTGTCATGTTCATCTGTGTTTATTTCCTGAGCCTAGTAGTGGCTGTCCCAACAGATGTTGGCTTACTAAATTATGTGTAAGTATCTACTCTTCTTTTATTCTTTTCTTCCCCATTCTCTACTCCCACATTCCGCCTCCCCAATTAGAATACCCACAGCAAACAACCTCAGCCTTGAGTTGATTAGATACCATTAGTGTTTTCCACACTTGGTCTCATTATTAAACATACATATTCTAGGATACCACTCAACATCTACAGAATCTCATCTCTAGGGAAGAAGAGAATCTGCATGATTAACAACCACTCTCAGTGATTAATACAACCTGGTAAGTTTTTGAAAACCCTGTGTAAGAGGAAAATAAACTTAATCTCAATAGGAGCTAGTTTATCCCTAGAGAATTCCAGTTGCTAAAAATGTATGAGAGGGGCGCTTGGGTGGCACAATTAGGTAAGTGTCCAACTCTTCATTCTGGCTCAGGACATGATCTCACAGTTGTGAGACTGAGCCCCGCATCAGGCTCTGGGCTCAGCGCAGAGTCTGCTTGAGAGTCTCTCTCTCCTCCCTCTGCCCCTCCTGCTTGAGTGCTCGCTCTCTCTCAATTAAATGAATAAATCTTTAGGGGAAAAAAAACACAAACTATGAGATAGGAACTTCTGAACAGCAAATCTTCACTACTCTGGGACCGTGGATGAGTTATTTAAACTTGCTAAATCTTAGTTTCTTCACTTATAAAAAATGAGGATACTCTCATTTTTGTCCTGAAAAAAAAAAGATTGTGAGAATAAAACTGTATATACTGGCATTTATTTATTTATTTATTTATTTATTTAAAGATTTTATTTATTTATTTGACAGAGAGAGAGCACAAGTAGGCAGAGTGGTAGACAGAGGGAGAAGGAGAAGCAGGCTCCCTGCTCAGCAGGGATCCCGATATGGGGCTTGATCCCAGGACCCTGGGATCATGACCTGAGCCGAAGGCAGACGCTTAACGACTGAGCCACCCAGGCGCCCCTATACTGGCATTTATTAAATATTAGTTTCTTTCTTTTTTTTACTCTAAGGAATCATTGTTTCAGTCTACAAAGACTGAAATCTTTCTCTGGGGAAAAAAAGATAAAACTCTTTTTTTTTTTTTTAAAGATTTTATTTATTTGAGAGAGAGAGCACAAGCAGGAGGAGCAGCAGAGGGACAAGGAGAAGGAGGCTCCCTGCTAAGCAGGTAGCCCAACATGGGGCTCGATCCCAGGAACCTGAGATCATGACCTGAGCCAAAGGCAGATGCTTAACTGACTGAGCCACCCAGGCGCCCCAAAAAAGATAAAACTCTTGATTAAAATATGTTAATATGACACTGCCATCATGAACTGAGCAGTTCTCAGACCTTTTAGAGTTTTATTATTTCATACCAAATTTGTTAACAGCAAACGTTATTTAGAAGTTAATATCATCTAGTTCTTTCATTTTATTTTGCAACCAAATTAGTATTCATTCAAACCGATTCTTCTCTTTGCTCTCTTACAAGGCAATACCATGAAGAGAATCTCAAACATTCCACCTATAGAATGGAACTACTTTAAAAGTCTTTCCAAGGGCGCCTGGGTGGCTCAGATGGTTAAGCATCTGCCTTCGGCTCAGGTCATGATCCCAGGGTCCTGGGATCGAGTCCCACATCTGGCTCCCGGCTCAGCGGGGAGCCTGCTTCTCCCTCTGACCCTCTCCCCTCTCACGCTGTTTCTCTCTCGCTCGTTCTCTAAAAAATAAATAAAATCTTTTTAAAAATAAAAAAATAAAAGTCTTTCCAAAACTGTAAAACCATGCTACATTTAACAGTATTTTTTCATATAGTGGCCAATTAATATTAATAATAAATGTGAAACTGTAACTGAAGTCTCAATATTTGGGTTAGAATATAGAGAATCCTCTCCACCTAATCGTGAGAAACAAACTTCTGCCAAACCTCACCACTGACCTTTTCACAGTTCGACTATATAGGAGAAGGCTGACATGGTAGTTCAATGTAATTTACTCTACATTAATTCTAATCGTGTAGGAAATGAGTTATCTGATTCGTGAAAACAAAAGATTTGTAGTAGTATCTTTGTATTTCACAGAGAGGTACCGACACTAACAGCAAAAGTAGGGCTGTTGATTTCTTCCTTCTCTTAGTGTCTCAATTATTCATAATTATCATACACTTTCTAGAACTGAGGGCTTAGCTCCTGTGGTTACTCAGAGAGGGAAAATACCTTAATATCTGAATGACTGACCTTTCCAGCAGTATGAGATGCTCAATAGATATTTGAAGAATAGAGTAATACAGAATAAATAAACCTTGGTTCTCCTACAGCTTAATTGTCACATACATGAACACTCACAAAATCCAAATTTGAAATAAACACACACACAAAATAAAGAAGCAAATCGGGGCACCTGGGTGGCTCAGTCGTTAAGCGTCTGCCTTTGGCTCAGGTCATGATCCCAGGGTCCTGGGATCGAGCCCCGCATCGGGCTCCCTGCTCGGTGGGCAGCCTGCTTCTCCCTCTCCCACTCCCCCTGCTTGTGTTCCCTCTCTTGCTGTGTCTGTCTCTACCATATAAGTAAATAAAATACTTAAAAAAAAATAAAGAAGCAAATAGTTTTCTTAAATTATTTCTTATACCACCGTGCAAAGTATTACCAGTCCTGGGAATTTTTAGTTATTTGGTGAACATGAGAATCATGTAAGTTCAGAAAGAACATTACTCTGGCTTATATAATTTATATATTTCTATGTAGTCTATGATTTATAGAAAAGGTAGAGAAAAAGAACAATAGAAGAAGTAATACTTACACACAAAGGTCTCTACATGAGTGCACAAATCGCCACACTTAGGACACCTCAGCTGGTTTCCACCTTTCCCTGAATTCCCAGAGCCTGATTTTTTACTGCTTCCCTCACTTGCTGATTTCTAATGTTAGCAGAGGAGAAAAGGAGAGTGTCAATTATTACTTTCAGACAACTATTTTATATGTAAAATACAAGCAAGATAGGTTGTAATTAATCTTAAAATTTTTATAATTTCTAGAATGAAATTATTAGTATAATTTATATCTCTGCTATCATTGGTATCAAAAGATCTATTTACCAGAAAAATAAAATCAGTTCTAGTAAACACATATATTTATCTGTATTCCTTCTTCACATAGTATGACCCAGCATGTATAATAAACAGCTTTCTTCCCATGACTCAATAAACACTAGGAAAAAAAAGTTACTACAGGTAAAATACATTTTAGTGAAACTGAATCAGAAGTTACTATCATGATAAGTAGTGACTCGTAACTTCTTTGAATCTAACTTTTCTCATCTCTAAAATGGGGGGTTTATTTTGTATTTATATGAGAAAAACTATTAGGATTAAGTGTGGATATGAAAGCACCTAGCATTTTGTCTTGCATGTAACATTAAATCAAGTGTTAGTAAAATTCACATAATAAAGAAAATTGATAATAATTCACTGACCCAGTACAGTCACCGATCATCTACTTGCTAACTACAAAGTAGTCCAACATTAAGTCATAGAGATACCAAAAATTTTTAGGTAGAGAACGAAGTGGGGTTTATACTATCATGAATTCTTTTTTTTTTTTTTTATTTTGAGAGAGAGAGAATGAGAGACAGAGAGCATGAGAGAGAGGAGGGTCAGAGGGAGAAGCAGACTCCTTGCTGAGCAGGAAGCCCGATGTGGGACTCGATCCCGGGACTCCAGGATCATGACCTGAGCCGAAGGCAGTCGCTTAACCAACTGAACCACCCAGGTGCCCCTATACTATCATGAATTCTTAAGAGTTGTGTTAAGAAAGCAGGAAATGGCTATTCCTAATTCAATCCTACAGAGTGCTGACTGCATAGATTATTTAATGTAGCTTCTTTATTACTTTGGAGTATTAGAAATTTTAACTACTGCTGACTAAGTGCAATGCTTATAAAACTATTTTATGGTTGAAACTAAAACACAAAATAAAATTACATAAATTCTTCATATCATTTTCTATATTTCACATTTCCTACAAAAAACATATAAACTGACAGAATAGAGAACACTATTATTACATTTAATTGTCTGAAGGAAGGAACTCAAATGTGTATATAGATGCCAATAAAGTTAAATACCTTATTTCCATCTCCAGAGCCATCTTTACTTATCCCATCTTTTGATGCAAAGTATGCTGGTGTTTCTGTAAAGGTTCTAAAGGGAGCTCTTCGTAGAATCTGAGTTTCAAAGGTCCCGAGCCTTCCTAAAACGGGTATATGAATGCGACCACAAGAGATACCTGGAAATATAATGAAATTTATTAGTCTACACATCAAATATTAACAAGCCTTTAATAAATTCCCTGAAAACAAAAATTCCTTAAGTATAAACGAGGTTCAAAAAGCTACAGTTTTCACAGCAGTAGTAACAAAATGGTAGAGAAGATAGTGACACCATCAGAGACAAAGCCACCTTTTTTTTTTAATTTTTATTTTATTATGTTAGTCACCATACATCATTAGTTTTTGATGTAGTGATCCACGATTCATTGTTTTCGTTAACACCCAGTGCTCCATGCAGTACGTGCCCTCCTTAATACCCATCACCGGGCTAACACATCCCCCCACCCCCTCCCCTCTAAAATCCTCAGTTCGTTTCTCAGAGTCCATAGTCTCTCATGGTTCATCTCTCCCTCCGATTTCCCCCCCTTCATTTTTCCCTTCCTTCTCCTAATGTCCTCCATTCTATTCCTTATGTTCCACAAATAAGTGAAACCATATAATTGACTTTCTCTGCTTGACTTATTTCACAGAGGCAAAGCCACCTTAAAAATAGGCCAGACCTGGGGTGCCTTAGTGGCTCAGTTGGTTAAGCATTTGCCTTCGGCTCAGGTCATGACCTCAGGGTCCTGGGATTGAGTCCCACATTGGGCTCCTTGCTCAGTGGGGAGCCTGCTTCTCCCACTGTCTGCTGCTCTCCCTTCTTGTGCACTCTCTCCCTGTGCGCTCTCTCCCTCTCTCTCTCTAATAAATAAATAAAATCTTTTTTTTTAAAGATTTTATTTATTAGAGAGAGAGAGAATGAGAGACAGAGAGCATGAGAGGGAGGAGGGTCAGAGGGAGAAGCAGACTCCCTGCCGAGCAGGGAGCCCGATGCGGGACTTGATCCTGGGACTCCAGGATCATGACCTGAGCCGAAGGCAGTCGCTTAACCAACTGAGCCACCCAGGCGCCCATAATAAATAAATAAAATCTTAAAAAAAAAAGAAAAATAGGCCAGACCTGGGCCTACAGATTCCAGGTAAATAAAGAGGTCTCTTTCTGGGCCTGTTTGGAAATGAGGAAAGACCACCCAGGTTGTAACAATGAGTGGCTCTTTGAAAGTGTGAGAGATAAGGAGTTCAACATCTGCCTCACCTGTAGGGGAAAAAGGCCATTTACAACCTATATTCTTAGTCTTCTTACAGTATTTCTACCAATGAAAATAAGCAATTGACATAAACTTTTATCTGTCTCTGACAGGGGTGAGGGGGTGTAATATCTGCAACAATGGAAACTTCAAATGTTCTTTAAAAAGTTATGCATGTTCGGGGCGCCTAGGTGGCTCAGTCGTTAAGTGTCTGCCTTCGGCTCAGGTCATGATCCCAGGGTCCTGGGATCGAGCCCCGTATCGGGCTCCCTGCTCGGCGGGAAGCCTGCTTCTCCCTCTCCCTCTCCCACTCCCTCTGCTTGTGTTCCCTCTCTCACTGTGTCTCTGTCAAAATAAATAAATAAAATTTAAAAAAAAAAAAGTTATGCATGTTCATTAACTACATGTTTTAATGAAATGTTTCAATCTTATAAAAAACCTTAATTCAGTAAATACTGTGTAACCACTATCCTGCTTTCAGCATTTTAACTTTTTACCATATTTGAAGTTAAAATTATTAAAAAGGGTATAGGTTAATCACTGACTTCTGTGGCAAACTTTTTCTGTAAAGGACCAGAATAGTAAATATTTTCAGCTTTCTGGGCCATGTAGTCTCCGTTCTAACTACTCTGTAACATGAAAACAAACAATATGTAAACAAATGGGTGTGGCCAGTTTTGGTCCATGGGATCACTGTTGGCTGACCCCTGGTTTTTCTCATATAAATACAAAATAAACCCCTAAATAAATTATAGTCAGTGGCAAAAGAGTCACACTGCATTCTGTAAGGCAGCATTTCCCAAGCTGATCTTTAAAAGCGTGTTCCCAGGGTGCCTGGGTGGCTCGGTCAGTTGGGTGTCTGCCTTTGGCTTGGGTCCTCATCCCAGGGTCCTAGGATCAGGCCCAGCATCGGGCTCCCTGCTCACTGGGGGGCCTGCTTCTCCCTCTCCCTGTGCTGCTCCCCCTGCTGTGCTCGCTCTCTCCCTCTCTCTCTCAAATAAATAAAATCTTTAAAAAATAAAAATAAAAAAATAAAAGCATGTTCCCTACACAAGAAAATCGAATGGTCTTAGGTTAAACAAAATTCCACAGATTCTAGTACTGAGTACTGTAGGGCTACTCACAACCCTGCATAAACTAATATATATTAATGAATCTTAATGAATCCCCAAAGAAGGAAGTTTCCCAGCAGTGTATCAAAGCACTGTTAGCAGGTAATAACAAAAAGGGGGGAAGGTGTTAAAGTTAATAAATAAATTTTAAAAAACTGATTTTATCTCCGTCATTTTATTACCTGCAAAATTCTCAACTCAGCCTTTAAATTTTTATTTCTATACCTGTTAGGTCTTTTAAGAGATCATGCACATATATACATATTGTATCCAAACACAAAAACTGGTTTAAAATTACGTCCTTTGAGGAGCGCTTGGGTGGCTCAGTCAGTTAAACATCTGACTCTGTATTTCAGCTCAGGTCATGATCTCAGAGTTGTGAGATCGAGGACTGCATTGGGCTCCGCTCTGGGCATGGAGTCTAACTTAAGATTCTCTCTCTCTCCCTCTCCCTCCTATCCCTCCCACCCCCTCTCCCTCTCTAAAATGAACAAAATAAATAACGTCCTTCAAACAATTCAAAAGCAATTGCGTAGTTATATAACTGACTTTATTAACTCCAATTTTCCAACACATTTGTGTACACTGTTAGAACTAGTTTCTTTAGCTATTTATTGCCCTAGGCCTTCTCCAGTTCCATAAAATACAAAAATAAAACCATCAAACTTATCAGGAAAGATATAAATAAATTTTCTCATCTCTATATAAATTCACAAACAACACTAAAAAAGGATTAAGGTTTATGACACACTAGTCCATAATCCATAGACTGGAAAATTTTGCTTAACACTATTAAACTTGAATATTAATATTTAAAAAAAACCTGTATTTGATGTTTTTCTTCTGAGTGACGTTTTCAAAAAGATTTTCAAATTTTCTCAAGTGTAACATTTCCTTTTTGCAGTAAATGATAGCCATTACTCTCATTAGAATGAGATTTAAGGTAGTTCATGAATTGTTTTTCAAAAGACATAATATGGTTTAAAGACTATGTCAGTCTAAAAAGCAAATCTAGAAAAAGTAATGGGGGAAAGAATAGCTGAAATCAAGAATACAGAAAGTTAATGGACATTAAGGCTGGGTGATGGGTATTTTGGTGTCCCTTGTTCTATTTTGTGTGTGTTTGAAAACATCCGTAAATTATGGAATACTACTCAGCCATCAAAAAAAAAATGAAATCTTGCCATTTCCAACGACATGGATAAAACTAGAGGGTATCATGCTAAGCGAAATAAGTCAATCAGAGAAAGACAATTATCATATGATCTCACTCATATGTGGAATTTAAGAAACGAAACAGAGGATCATAGGGGAAGGGAGGAAAAAATAAAACAAGGCATAAGCAGAGAGGGAGACAAACCATAAGAAACACTTAATCATAGGAAACAAACTGAGGGTTGCCGGAGGGGAGGGAGGTGGGGGGATGGGGTAACTGGGTGATAGACATTAAGGAAGACATGCAATATAATAAGCACTGGGTATTATAAAAGACTGTTGAATCACTGACCCCTACCTCTGAAACCAGTAATACATTAAATGTTAATTAACTGAATTTAAATTTTTAAAAAATGGAAAAAAAGAGGGGCGCCTGGATGGCTCAGTCGTTGAGTGTCTGCCTTCGGCTCAGGTCATGATCCCAGGGTCCTGGGATCGAGTCCCACATCGGGCTCCCTGCTCCGCGGGGAGCCTGCTTCTCTGTCCCTGCCACACCCCCTGCTTGTGCTCTCTGTCAAATAAATAAATAAAATCTTTAAAAAAAAAAAATGGAAAAAAGAAAACATCCATAAATTAGTATGAATAGTAGCGTAATAAAATAATTTATTATAATCTATGTAACAAATGTAACTTTTTAATTTAACCATTACAATGTATTCACAAAGAAAACTACAGTTACAACAAGCTTTACTTGAGACTCCTGGAACATGGATGTTTAGAATAAAACTTAACCCTGTGGGATGCCTGGGTGGTTCAGTCAGTTAAGCATCTGCCTTCCGCTCCGGTCATGATCCAAGGGGCCTGGGAACGAGTCCCAAACTGGGCTCCTTGCTCAGTGGGGAGCCTGCTTCTCCCTCTGCCTGCCGCTCCCCCTGCTTATGCTCTCTCTCTGACAAATAAAATCTTAAAAAAAAAAACAAACAACTTAACCCTAAAGTATCACAGTGTATTATATCCCATTTACAATAAAATATATCTTTCAAAATAGTGTTTATCAATTTATATCTAACGTTATTAGAAAATAAGCTGAGGGGTGCCTGGGTGGCTCAGTCGCTAAGCGTCTGCCTTCGGCTCAGGTCACGGTCCCAGGGTCTTGGGATCGAGCCCCGCGTTGGGCTCCCTGCTCGGCGGGAAGCCTGTTTCTCCCTCTCCCACTCTCCCTGCTTGTGCTCCCTCTCTTGCTCTCTCTCTGTGTCAAATAAATAAATAAAATCTTAAAAAAAAATAAGCTGAAAGGAAATTATCTTCAGGAAATTAAGAGAAATAAAAATTATGAACATGATCCTTTTAAAATCTACTTATTCTGAATAGAAAAAAAAAATTAGCCCTTCACCTTAAATGACTTACCAAGTAACATATGAAACCAATGCAACCATAAAGTTACCAGAGAAAATACTACCTGAAAAACATGTTCATGTCATTTCAACTTCTAAATTTAAGAATTTCTTTGCTAGGGATGCCTGGGTGGCTCAGTCAGTTGTGTCTGGCTTCTGCTCAGGTCATGATCTTGGGGTCCTGCGATGGAGCCCCGTGTCGGGCTCCCTGCTTGGCGGGGAGTCTGCTTCTCCCTCTCCTTTTTCCCCTCCACCTGCTTGTGCTAATAGATAAAATCTTAAAAAAAAAAAAAAAAAAAAAGAATTTCTTTGCTAGCCCTGATGCAGTTTTAACATTCTATAATCTACGGGGCTGTACAACAAGATGCCATAAATACTAACCAGTGGTTCTCAAACCTGAACATGCACCAGAATTACCTGGAGAGCTTGTTAAAATAAAGAAGACTGCAAAGAATATTCCCTGGTTCTGACTCAGAAGGTCTGAAGTGGGACCCAAGAATGTATTTCTAACAAATTGCCAGGTTATACTAATGATGTTGGTCTGGGCACCACACTTTTTTTTTTTTTTTAAAGATTTCTTTATTTTAGAGAGAGAGAGACAAAGCCTGCGCACAAACAGGGGAGGGGCTGAGGGAGAGGCAGGGACAGAATCTCAAGCAGACTCCCTATTGAGCGTGAAACCCCACCAGGGGTTCAATCTACAACCCTGAGATCATGACCTGAGCCAAAACACAAGAGTCGGACGCTCAACCAACTGAGTCACCAGGCACCCTTGGGAACCACAATTTTTTTTTTTAAAGATTTTATTTATCTGAGAGAGAGAGAGAGAGCGCACACACACAAGCAGGGGCAATGGCAGGCAGAGGGAGAAGCATGCTCCCCGCCAAGCAAGGAGCCTGACTTGGGGCTTGATCCCAGACTGCAGCATCATGACCAAAGGCAGACACCCAACCAACTGAGCCACCCAGGCTCCCCAGGGAACCACACTTTTTTTTCTTTTTTAAAGATTTTATTTATTTGACAGAGAGATACAGCGAGAGAGGGAACACAAGCAGGGGGAGTGGGAGAGGGAGAAGCAGGCTGCCCGCGGAGTGGGGAGCCCGATGTGGGGCTCGATCCCAGGACCCTGGGACCATGACCTGAGCCGAAGGCAGACGCTTAACGACTGAGCCACCCAGGCGCCCCATGGGAACCACACTTCTTAAACCACTATACTGAACAGTTTAAATGATTAGTCACTCTTGCCAATCTTATAAAATCTTCACAGAAATCACTGTAGTCATCTAATCAGGAGTTTGAAACCTTTTTTGTGCCATGAACTCCTTTGGGAGTCTGGTGAAGCCTCTGGACGGAACCCTTCTCAAAATAATGTTTTTAAATGTAAAGAACAAAATACATAACAAAGGAAACCAATTTGAAGTAAGTTATCAAAATATTTTTTAAATATGCTTTTTGCCAACATCATACTCAATGGTGAAAAACTAAGAGCTTTTCCCCTAAGGTCAGAAAGAAGATAAGAATGTCCACTCTTATCACTTTTATTCAACATAGTACTGGAAGTCTTAGCCACAGCAATTTGACAACATAAAGAAATAAAAGGCATTCAAATTAGTAAAGAAAAAGTAAAACTCTCACTATTTGCAGATGACATGATACTAAATACAGAAAACCCTAAAGACTGCACCAAAAAACTAGAACTGATAAGTGAATTCAGGAAAGTCACAGGATACAAAACGAATGTACAGAAATCTGTTGCATCCCTATATGCTAAAAAATGAAGCAGCAGGGGTGCCTGGGTGGCTCAGTTGGTTAAGCGTCTGCCTTCAGTTCGGGTGGTGATCCCGGGGTCCTGGGAAGGAGCCCTACTTTGGCTCCCTGCTCAGCGGGGAGCCTGCTTCTTCCTCTCCTGCTCCCCCTGCTTGTACTCTCCCCCACCCCACCTTTCAAATAAATAAATAAAATCCTTAAAAAAAAAAATGAAGCAGCAGAAAGTGAAATTAAAAAAAAAATCCCATTTATAATTGCACCAAAAACAATGAAATATCTAGGAATAACTTAACCAAAGAGGTGAAAGAGCTATACTCTGAAAACTATAAAACACTGATGAAAGAAATTCAAGATGATGCAAAGAAATGGAAAGACATTCCATGCTCATGGGTTGGAAGAGTACTGTTAAAATGTCCACACTACCCAAAGCAATCCCTATCAATACACCAATAGCATTTTTCAAAGAACTAGAACAATCCTAAAATTTATATGGAACCACAAAAGACTGCGAATACCCAAAGCAATCTTAAAAAAAAAAAAAAACTGGAGGTATCATAATTCCACACTTTAAGTTATACTACATAGCTGCAGTAATTAAAACAGTATGCTACTGACATAAAAATAGACACACAGATCAATATAATGGAAAACCCAGAAATAAACCCACAATTAAATGGTCAATTAATCTTCAATAAAGCAGGAATGAATACACAATGGGAAAAAGACATTCTCAACAAATGGTGTTGGGAAAACTGGACAGCAACACGTGAGAGAATGAAACTGGACCACTTTCTTTCACCATATACAAAAATAAATTCAAAATGGATTAAAGACCTAAATGTGAGACCCGAAACCATAAAAATCCTTGAAGAGAGCACAAGCAATAATTTCTCTGACATCAGCCATAGCAACATTCTCTAGATATGTCTCCTGAGGCAAGAGAAATAAAAATGAACAGATACAAATCAAGACCCAAAAAATAAATAATCCAATTTAAAAAGGGGCAGAAGACATGAACAGAAATTTCTCCAAAGACATCCAGATGGCCAACAGACACATAAAAAATGCTAAATATAAGTCATCATCAGGGAAATCAAATCAAAACTATAATAAGAGATCACCTCACACCTGTCAAAATGGCAAAATCAAGAAACAAGTGTTAAAAGGAAACCTCTTACACTGTTGGTGAGAATACAAACTGGTACAGCCACTGTGGAAAACAATATGCAGTTTCCTCAAAAAATTAGAACTACCCTATGATCCAGTACGCACTACTACTGGGTATTTATTTACCCAAAAAATACAAAGACACTAATTCAAAGCGATATATGCACCCCTATGTTTATTGGAGCATTATTTACAATAACCATACTATGGAAGCAGCCCGTGTCCAACGATAGATGAATGGATAAAGAGGCTGACCTGAGCCGAAGGCTCATGCTTAAAAGACTAAGCCACCCAGATACCCCCTTAACAGCTTTTTAAACAACTACCATGATCTCAAAGTAGTGGAAATTATAAACAGTGCCTTGAGATATGAACAACTGTAATGTGATAAGAAAATATTTGTGATTTTGATTGGTGACAAATTCACAGATACTGCTAATACTACTGTGGGTTGTTGCCTCCATTCAAAATTGAAGGAAATGCTACATTTCAGTTAGTAATTAGTGAAAATAAAATTAACAGAACTTCTCAGGGCACCTGGGTGGCTCAGTTGTTAAGCATCTGCCTTCAGTTCAGGTCATGATCCCAGGGTCCTGGGATTGAGCCCCACATCGGACTCCCTGCTCAGCAGGGAGTCTGCTTCTCCCTCTCCCTCTGTCCGTCTCCCCAGCTTGAGCTCTCTCTCTTTCTGAAATAAATAAAAACCTTAAAATATAACTATAAACATGTTTCCAAAGAGGCTATTGGTTGGGGCGCCTGGGTGGCTCAGTCGGTTAAGTGTCTGCCTTTGGCTCAGGTCATGATCCCAGGGTCCTGGGATCGAGCCCCACATCAGGCTCCCTGCTCTGCGGGAAGCCTGCTTCTCCCTCTCCCACTCCCCCTGCTTGTGTTCCCTCTCTCGCTGTGTCTCTGTCAAATAAATAAAATCTTAAAAAAAAATTAACAGAACTTCTGAATTCTATCCCTTTGGACACACTGGAGGCCTACGAAACTCAGGTAAAGAACCCATAGAAAAGTCAAAAAGGGAAGTATTTCTGTAAAGTATATTTTGAAAGAATAGTTGGCAGCAACAAGAGAAGATGGTTAAAAGCTAAACCATTTACAAAACTTTTGTCATACAAATAAAACGTTCTGAGTTTTAGAGCAGCTGTTTTTAAAAAGAAATACTAGAATAAGGTACATTGACTATAGGTCTATTAAGAACTAGGAGAGGAAAAAAGAACTAGGAGAGTAATTTATTCAACTGTTAAATATTTGACTTCCTATATTCAACCCTAAACTAAGCATTCTCTAAAAAACAAATGATTCAGCTTAAAAGATAAACTGATCTTTATAAATTTTAGAAAGAGAATGAAAAGTTTTAAATTATTATCTTTTTGTACTGACAATATTTAATTGTATAATAACTAATGAAATGGCAAATCAAGTTAAATGCTTGCTTAAGGGGCACCTGGGTGGCTCAGTCGTTAAGCATCTGCCTTCAGCTCAGGTCATGATCCCAGGGTCCTGGGATTGAGCCCCACATCGGGCTTCCTGGTCAGCGGAAAGCCTGTTTCTCCCTCTGCCTCTCCCTCCCCCTCTGCTTGTGTTCCCTCTCTCGCTGTGTCTCTGTCAAATAAATAAATAAAATCTTTAAAATAAATAAAATAAATGCTTGCTTAACCACTTGGCCTCTAACCACTAATAAAAACTGAAAAAAAAATTCAACAAAAACAAATAATGCCAGCAACTTAGTAGATGCTTATTGCTTTTACTAGTTTCAAAATTTCATTTCATGCCCAAGTTATTATTTCCTGAATTCTGAATAATTTTTTAAAATATATATACATTTTTAGGGCGCCTGGGTGGCTCAGTTGGTTAAGCGACTGCCTTCAGCTCAGGTCATGATCCCAGGGTCCTGGGATCGAGTCCCGCATCGGGCTCTCTGCTCTGCAGGGAGCCTGCTTCTCCCTCTCCCACTCCCCCTGCTTGTGTTCCCTCTCTCGCTGTGTCTCTCTCTGTCAAATAAATAAATAAAATCTTTAAAAAAATAAAATAAATAAAATAAAATAAAATATATATACATTTTTAAAGATTTGAGAAAGAGAATGCACACGCGCTGGGCAGAGGGAGAGAGAGAATCTCAAGCAGACTCCCCACTGAGTGGGGAGCCCAACTTGGGTCTTGATTTCACTATTTCAAGAAAATGAACTGAGCCAAAACCAAGAGTCAGATGCTCAACCAACTGAGTCACCGAGGCGCCCCTGAATACTTCTGAATAAAGAACAATAACATCATCACTGCTATAATAGCTTTCCTCAAGTTTAAAAATGTTTGATGGGTTTTCACTAAGGCTAGTCTGCTGGTCTGAAAAGGAATATGCCAAGAAAATAGAAATGTTTATTAAGAAATAGTTTGCAGGGGTGCCTAGGTGGCTCATTCGGTTAAATGGCTGCCTTCGGCTCTGGTCTTGATCTCAGGGTCCAGGGGATGGAGCCCTGCTAGGTAGTGCTCCCTGCTCAGCGGGGAGTCTGCTGCTCCCTTTCCCTCTGCCCTTCCCCCTTGCTTGTGCAGGCTCTCCCTCCCTCTCTCTCTCAAGTAAATAAAATCTTAAAAAAAAAAAAAAGTTTGCAATTGCAGAAATAAAGATGCTCTATCATTTATTCACTTTGCCTTATTTAATTTGTATTGTATTTAACTAACAAAAGAGAGAGACTTAAAATCTAGCTAAAAACTGTTAAGGTAGGCACATTACACAACTAGCATGAAAATTATGGACGCCAACATGTTTGAGCATTTTACTTAACACCCTCATGAGGTGACACCCTTTCAGTGGACATGGACAGAAAGTAGCCAAAGATCAAGGGAGTTACATGTGACTCCACAATTCTCACAACCAAATTCAGACCAAGTACTGTCATTCAGAATTTTGTAAATGGAATCAAGCATTCCTAAATGTACATATTTAGCACATTAAAAATATATAAATATTTATACATATGTACAAAAAGTATATAGAGATTGAAAAGTATCAGCAATTTGGGTAGAAAAAATATTTAGTTTCTACTTTACTACAGGTTTCATATTCAAAGAGAACAGTAGGAAAAACACATTAAATTGGAGATACACATAGCCCACCAGGAAAACAGATCCAGTATCTAGCATGACAATTTACCAAATAATTTTTCAAAATACCATTTAAAAATTTTAAAAGTCTAACATAACAAATGGAAATAGAGAACAGCACTACACTTCAAGAGAGCTCTGAAATCTCTACTTTTACTTCATTGTATAATTTCATGGTGTAAGACTATTTTGATTAAATTTTTTGTTTACCTATATTATATTGCTAAAATTCTTAACTCTATGTTTATAAGAATAAAAAATGAGCTAAAGTTCAATTCTGATTTTTCTTTCTCTTTTGCCTCTCTTCCTCTTTTCAAGAATCCTAAATAAAAATAACCTTCTGGAGTGTTTTAAGTCCTTAAAGAAAATATCTCTATATTGCAAGATTAGTTTATACTTTGAGTTTCTACTATGGACAATAAACATTTTATGTTAATGAAGCCTTGTGAAAGTCTTAAATCAATGTGAAAACCATTTGCTGTTTCACTGTCATATAAAAATATTAAATTCTACAATGATAGGAGGTAACGTCCCATATTTTAAGCTTAATTTACAGCAGAAACAATGGTTCAGTATTTCTGAAAACTTCTGACAAACTTATAATAATAGATGATCATTATGTAAAGCCATTAAATTGTGTTGCTTCATCTAACGATAACATTCCATTTTTAAATCAGTGGTTGTTCTGAAAATAAAAAAGAATTACCACACACCTCCTATGATTCAATTTTATGGCACAACTGACTGGAACAGATGAAGAACTTTGTCAAAGAATCCTTCCCTGCCCAAAGAGAACAAAGACACACTTTACCCACTTCTACAAATGATACTGTTCTTTTTCTGCTTCAGTAGATTTTAAACCGGCAGATTGAGGACATGTTCACCACTCTCTCCAGCACCAAAACAGGGCCCAGTACATAGTAGATCCGCAAAAAAAGATGTCCATTAAATGAATTTAAATGTCCCGTTTAAGCGTTTTCAACTCAAATTCCTGGAATAAGGACATCTGCTTGTTCAGGTTTAACAATGTCTTGGAACTAAATTCACTCCTTTACTTTCCTGTATCACTTTACAGGTGCTTCTGCCCACATTACTTCATTTAATCTCTTTGTGAACTAAACTCGCAAAACACCTTTAGTAAATGGTAAGGGCATTTATAATTAACCTAAAATACAAGAAAAGGGGACTTATTTAACCAAGGATCGTAAGTTGACAAGCCAAAACAAAACGAATTTGTCTAAAAGTGATTATAACAGGATCTAACTTCTAGTCTGATATTCATAGATTTGGGGAAGAGGAAAATGGTTTCTTTTCCGGAATCTCTTGGCTGGGATGACACCCTTTCAGAGCTCCTGATAAACAGAAAGTAAAGGTAAACAAGCGCCACCCTTAAGAAACTATCTCGGACCGTCAAGTTGGGAAAACTGGCCGACTGCTGAGACATTTAAGTACTTCAAAAACAATTTCTGCGGGAATTTCCCCAATCACCCCGGCCGCTTCCCTGCGGGCCGCGAGGTTCTCCCGGCGCCGGGAGGATTGTGAGCCCTGCTTCTGTCCCGGCGTAAGCTGCCGCACAATGACAGTGACACGGTGGGTCTCGCGCGGCCTGCGTCCGGGACGGCCGGCTCGGCGCCCCGCGGCCCCGGGGGGCCCCCCAACAGTGGCAGCCCCTCACCCGAGCCCTTCCCGGAGCCGACAGGCCGAAAGGGAACCCGGCCGGGCTCCGGAGAAGCCACCGGCGGGGCGGGTGGCGGTACCCGGCGGACCTCCGAGTAGGGGACACTTTTTTAACGAAAGGAGCATTTTATGCCTCAGGGTTTCTGCTAAGTGGCCACATTCCGGCCCCAAAGTCAAGAGGCCTGAATGCTCGCGGGCGGGGGAGCACAAGGGATTTACTTCAAATTTGAGAACCAGCTGCCCCAGAGGCTGGCAGAGCCCCATCCCACGAGGAAAGAGGGGTGCCAGGCAAAACGCGGCGCGTCCCCTCACTCCCTCAGGGTGGGGCAGGCCTCTTGCCCTCCCCGGCATCCCCACCGCCGGCGATACACTCCCGGCTACTGGCTCAGGTGAGGGACTACTTCGTTACCTCTCTGCGCGGAGGCGAGCGAAGAGGTGATGAGCCGCGCGGCCGCCGCGCCGCAACTACAAGCGCCGCAGCCGGACATCTCCGCTGGGCCTACGCCGGGGCTTTGCCCCCTGCTGCCCTCCGGGTCTCAGCGGTGCGACTCCTAATCGCAGGGCGCGCTAACTTGGCCCCGGACCCTCCCGCCGACCCTAGGCTCAGTGCAGAGTTCACCCGCCTGGCAGCCAGGCCTTCGCGCTCTTCGTACCCGACTGCCGTCTACTCAGTAGACACTTAACCCCCCTCCCTCCCTCCCCCACCTCCTCCTCCTCCTCCTCTTCCCCCCCCACCTCCCCTCCGCCTACCGGGCCCGGGGAGCGTGCGCGCGCCTGCGTCCTAGGCCTAGGGAGGGGGCGTGAGCACGCGCTGCGTGTACATACGTGATACACCGACGAGCGGCGAGGGGAAGGGGGCGGTAACCTGGGCGCCAATGAGCACGCTACGGCAGGCGGCCACCCCCAATTGGGACAACTACAATTCCCGACATGCAATTCTTCCGGGAAAGTCCCTTTATCCTAGCATCGAAAAGTGTGCTACAGACGCTGAGAGATGCATGTCGGGAGCTGTAGTCCCAACCGGTCGCAGTCACTCCTGGCCTTTCTCGGTTGGTACCGGGGAAGGTCAAAGTGAGATTGGTGGCTTAGTCAGCCCCAGGACTCTTCAATATCCTTTGGCTGCTGCTAGATGCTTCAGATTGAATAAGTTCCTTCCTCTGGGGATTCCACATTTTATGTACCTTACCTTCTCCTTCTCTTTAGTATTTGGTATTTTTACCTAGTACCCGGAGCTACCGCTGTTGGGTGACAGCTCTCTTGTTCTTCCAAGCTAAGTAGTGATAACTCTTCCAGCTGTAGCTAGTCCTTGGGTGCTTTATGATTCTTTGTCGTTTCCCTTAAGGGTTTAACCTGACCACACCCTGGTAAATAGTTCTCTTACCCTTTTGGACGTCTGTCTGCCTGGCTGATTCCTCTCCAGACAGTTAAAGCAGGTCGACCAGCTGCACAAGTGGAGGATGGTGACAAATGAATCAGACTCTTTTCCCATCTTGGTTGGCACCAGCCTATTTACTTTGTAAGATTTTGATCAACTCCAAAGCCCAGGGAAATTGCCAGGTGAGCTTGGATGCCTTTAGTTCTGAGCTTAGGTGAAGGGCAGGAGGTGGGGGGCAAAGAGAAGAGGGGCAAGCCAGAGTCTAGCCCAATCACACAAGTTATTTAGTCCTCATCAGTCTTGGGTCAGAGAAATGTGGCATGAGAAAGGGCACTGGCCTTGGCCCAGGCCACAGGTGTTCTGTGTTTTTCTCTCTGATGGAACTGACTCCTGCTACTTCTTCAGCTTCAAGTGCAGAGAACAGAAGGGAGCCTAGGTATTCCTTAGCTGCCTCTATTAATAGAATTTTGGGAGAGGAGAGATTCTAAAGTTCCCTCACTCCAGTATTATCAAACTGTGTTCCTAGAATCCCTCAGAAACCATAGCTCTGTGATGGGAGTGAGGGGGTTAAAAGGGTGGCCCTCCCGTGTCTGCTCCTCCATGCCACTTCTCAGTCAGTCAGGGCGGCTGTGCTTTTATCTGTTTCATTTATTGGGGTTTTGTTGGAAAATAGAATTATTTTGCTTTAAAACAGTGTTCGAAAACCATTGATTCTAGTATAAAGCTCTTTTAGTAGTGAGCTAACCAAATCACATGGACCCTAATACCCAATTTAAATTCCTTTCATCCCACCTCACCTTCTATTTCAATTACATACAATTTCCTTCTTCTTATAGAAATAAAGAAGTTGCTCCTTTAAACCCAGAGGTTGCAAGCTGAATAAAAGCACAGTTGAGGTTCACCTGAAAGCTTCCTTTTCTCTGACTATTCTAGGAATTTGACTTCTCATTCAGTCAACAAATATTGAGGACCAATTACATGCCAGGCACTGAGGAAATAGCACTGAATTAAAAAAAAAAAAAGTTTCTCTTGGGGTGCCTGGGTGGCTCAGTTGTTAAGCGTCTGCCTTTGGCTCAGGTCGTGATCCCAGGGTCCTGGGATCGAGCCCCACATCGGGCTCCCTGCTCAGCGGGAAGCCTGCTTCTCCCTCTCCCACTCCCCCTGCTTGTGTTCCCTCTCTTGCTGTCTCTCTCTCTGTCAAATAAATAAATAAAATCTTTAAAAAAAAAAATGTTTCTCTCATGGAGCTTCTCTTCTAGTGGGGAAAGATAAGACAGACAGTAAACAAAACAAAAATATATGCCACTGGTATGACGACAGGAATATCCTTACATTGTTGTGTAATATATCCTTATATTATTCCCAGGATGATTAAGCATTTAATTTTATTTACAGATTGATGTTTTGTGTTTAGCCTGTATTGCGAGCTGGACTTTGAGCTCTTTGAATACAGGCATTTCATTATATACTTGGGCTGAATACACAGTAGAAAATCAGTAAGTACTTGACTAAATACTCATTTTCCAACAATGCTTTTGCTTGGCAGAAACCTGGGGTGGTGTCTTTAGAAAATCCTACATATAACCAGAGCAAATTATAATTCACAAAGAGGTGTTAATAGACACAAATTCTACAAATTTATCTACAAATTTATACAATGGTTAATCTAACTGATGAGTGTCCCAGAAGGAATTCCCAGGAGATGCCTGATTTGCAGAGTATAGACTTTGCCCTAGAGAGTACAAAACAAAGGGAGCCGTACACAACTCAGTTTAACTTTTTCTCAGGCATGTGAACAAGGGTCATGTGGTTTGGCATCAGACTGATGATGGTTTCATCACACAGGCAACATAAATTTGGTAGTTTCAGTGCATCATCCCACAACTATGCTCCATGGGACAGAATATACCTGGATTATTAGGATCAGCACCCAACAAACATGGATTGGGACAGTAACTTTGTGCTAGGTTCTTTAATGGTGTAAGTTTTTTTTTTTTTTTAAGATTTTATTTTATTTATTTGAGAGAGAGAGTGAGCGAGAGATCACAAGAGGGGGTAGGGTCAGAGGGAGAAGCAGACTCCCTGCGGAGTAGGGAGCCCAATGTGGCACTCGATCCCAGGTCCCGGGATCATGACCTGAGCTGAAGGCAGTTGCTTAACCAACTGATCCACCCAGGCTCCCGTTTTTTGTTTGTTTGTTTGTTTTTAAAAAGATTTTATTTATTTGTCAGAGAGAGAGAGCACAAGCAGGGGGAGCTGCAGGCAGAGGGAGAAGCAGGCTCCCTGCTGAACAAGGAGCCTGATGTGGGACTCGATCCCAGGACTCTGAGATCATGACCTGAGCTGAAGGCAGATGCTTAACTGGCTGAGCCACCCAGGTGTCCCTGGTGTAAGTCTTTTTTTTTTTTTTCCTGGTGTAAGTCTTATAGCGGTGTTCAAATTGGGGAACTTGTACGGTGAGGATATACCAAGACTTCCTGTTTGGTATTGGAGCCTTCCTGTTTGGTATTGACAACAGAGGGTTGTCAAGTTTAAATAAAATAACATCTGTTTGGGAATGAGTTCATATGTAAAGGATCATTCTTTAGGAACCACTTGGCTGTTTGACAAAGGAGCATGTTCCATTTTACAAGCGTAGGCTCCCCGACCTGAAATTCACAGGTTGGGACAGTGTTCTTGCTCCAAAGTGTGGCCTGGTAGCTAAGAGATGGAACAGAGGTTGCTGTCTGGGCAAAGAGCCAGGAGCCTTCGGAAGTACACTAAGACCTTCTCTCACTTGGCACTGCATGGATAACCTCTGGTCAGGTTGCTCTCGGGCCATTCCTTCAAGTTCTGGATTTGGAAGCACAGAGCCATTTGAGATTCTCCCTGTGATAAAATGGATCTTCTATCAGAAGGGTGATATCATCCTATGGTCATATCTTACCAGCTTTTTGGAACAAAAAATTTCCATATCACACCTACTTTCAACTCATTTCTGACAGGTTAATAATACTTAAAAAAGAAAGTCGGGACGCCTTGGGTGGCTCAGTTGGTTAAGCGGCTGCCTTCGGCTCATGTCATGATCCCAGGATCCTGGGATCGAGTCCCACATCGGGCTCCTTGCTCAGCAGGGAGCCTGCTTCTCCCTCTGCCTGCCTCTCCCCCTGCTTGTGTTCTGTCTCTCTCTCTGACAAATAAATAAATAAATAATCTTAAAAAAAAAAAAAAAGAAAGTGCAATTTTCCAGCTAAAATAGTTTCACTAGAGTAGCCGACTGCTTATCCTGAGTTATTTACCTTTTATGACTACATAGCTGAAAGCATATAATTTCTATGTCTCCATTTTGTGTAAAACTCTTTTTTTTTCCCCCCCTTTTATACTTGATTCCACCTGCCAGGATTGTGAACATTGTGAGTTACTAAGTGAAAAATATTTTCATAGGTTAGAGAGTCAGTGAGTCATCCAGTTTAGCACTGGATTTTTCAGATGAGGAAACAGGCCTTTAAAAAGTCGGGACTCGGGGCACCTGGGTGGCTCAGTCGTTAAGCGTCTGCCTTCGGCTCAGGTCATGATCCCAGGGTCCTGGGATCGAGCCCTGCATCGGGCTCCCTGCTCAGCCGGAAGCCTGCTTCTCCCTCTCCCACTCCCCCTGCTTGTGTTCCTTCTCTCAATGTCTCTCTTTGTCAAATTAATAAATAAAATCTTAAAAAAATAAATAAAAAGTCAGGACTCTACAAAGGTCACATAATGAGTCTGAAACAGAGAGAAAAACAGAGCCCAAGTCTCTTGATTTTAAAATCTGTGTTTCTCAGTTGTTGCTTTTTAAACCTTGGGCTCCCTTTGATAAACATCAAAGTCTCACCTTCTTCACCAGAGATTCAGGTATATCCTCTTAGAAAGCCATGATTCTGTTGGGAATCACTCTATCTTCTGAATAAAGACATTTCTTTTTCATGGCTGGGCACCAATCCTTCAGATTAGCAGACATTGATCCTTCCAGGCATGTAAAAGGAACTCAACATTTATATTTTTAAAAATAAGGACCGGGCGCCTGGGTGGCTCAGTTGGTTAAGCAACTGCCTTCAGCTCAGGTCATGGTCCTGGAGTCCCTGGATCGAGTCCCTGGATCGAGTCCCGCATCGGGCTCCCTGCTCGGCAGGGAGTCTTCTTGTCCCTCTGACCATCCCCCCTCTCATGTGGTTTCTCTCTCATTCTGTCTCAAATAAATAAAAATTTTTAAAAATCTTTAAAAAAAAAAATAAGGACCAAAAAGAAAAAAAAAAGGCGGGGGCTTATGTTTGTAGGTAGTGTGAGACTCAAAATAATACTAACATTGTATAGAATTTTACAAAGTGACTTCCCATCCACTTTCTCATCTGATTCATAGCAACACAGTGAGGTACCGTTATTATTTTCATTTTGGTCTTGGCAGCTGAAAAAATTAAGATATAGAGGGTTTCTAAGTGACTCGTCCAGGGTCACAGCAGAATCAGGACTCACACCCTAATCTCCACAACTGTTTTCATTACTTGCCTACCTTATCTGATAACATTTTAGGGGTCTGCAGAATCTCCATGCCCTACCCAGAAATATCTCACATCAGGGACTAAAAAACTGTCATTCCATGAGGGCAGTGATCCCCCATCCCTCTTCTTAAGAATGACCTACCTGGGTGTTTGTTAAAATTTATATAGGCCCCTCCCCTAAAGGTTTTGATAAAATAGTTTGGAGTAGGGCTCAGGAATCTATTTTTATTGCTAGACTCAGGAGATGCTAAGGCTTATTTGCAGAAATGAATAAGGTGCATTTGCCCTGTGGTGAGAGAAGCCTGTGCCTTATTTCTTAAGATCTCTTTGTTAGGCTTCCCCCCAATTGCCCCCATTTTCTCACTCAGGAGGTTGCTGCCTAGCCTTGGTATAGTAGGGAGACCAAGGGGTCTACAGGTTGGTGCTTACCATCCTCCTGGGCCTGCCTTTGGGGGCTGGTGGTGACCTCAGATAGCACAAGGCCCCCTTTATCCTTGATTAGAGGACAGTCCTCCATCCTGATGTTCAGGAAGATGGTCAGCAGATGGCACTAACTTACCACAGTTTCCCTCTTTGAATCTATGGGGGGGGGGGTGATGTTGGGGGGTGGTGTTTTTAAAGCTAATTTATTTGGAACTTCTGGTGTACCAAATCTTGAAGACAGTGCTAGGAAATTTTTTTTTTAATTTAAATTTAATTAGCCAACTTATAGTACATCATTCGTTTCAGAGGTAGTGTTCAGTAATTTATCTGTTTTATATAACACCCAGTGCTCATCACCATTTACTTTTTTTATGTTATGTTAATCACCATACATTACATCATTAGTTTTTGATGTAATGTTCCATGATTCATTGTTTGCGTGTAACACCCAGTGCTCTATTCAACATGTGCCCTCTTTAATACCCATCACCAGGCGAACCCATCCCCCCACCCCCCTCCCCTCTAGAACCCTCAGTTTTTTTCTCAGAGTCCATAGTCTCTCATGGTTCGTCTCCCCCTCCGATTTCCCCCCCCCTTCATTTTTCCCTTCCTGCTATTGTTCAGTATTTTCTGAAGGGCAAAGATGTCAAAGGTAGAAGGACTCGTATGTGGATTCCATCCAGCTGGGTTACTTCTGGCAAGTTAACTTTATAAGCCTGTTTTTTCAACTAAAAATTGGAGTGTTCTGACCCCCTAGGGTAAATGTAAGAAAGAAATTATTCTTTGACCCATAGCACACAGAAGGTGCTTAATAAATAATAAAGATCTTTTTTACTGTGCAACGCTGTAATTTATGACTTTCCTTTATGCCTGTAAAAAAACCTTTTTTTTTTAGTTGTGTTTCTTAGCCAGCTTGTTGGTGACCTCACCCACTCCATTATACCTTAGCACTGTAGGGAGCTTGCTTGATTTCAAATGAGAATCTGAAAGACAATTTAAAGAAAAACTTGGGCGGGGGCGGAAAGAAAAACTGAAAGATGAAAGAGAGAGGATGTGGACCCTTGGTTTATAAGTCCTTTTCAGTTTGCAATTAACTTGCATTAGCCATAACATTAGATAATCAAAGGGATATTTACTTCAGGAACGATTGTGACCATTTATTCCTTTCAAGCAATATTTATTTACAAACAAGCACCCACTAGGCTTTGTGTGTAAAGTAGTAAATCAGTAATTGGTAAATTAGTCAATAATGAGGAAATAAGGAAAAAAGGCTTTTGAGTCACCAAAATAGATGTTGCAAATCTGGCACATCAAAGTTCATGGACTTTGTTCACACCTAGGCCTTCAGAACCTCACTCGGAGTCTGTTTACTCATTTGTATCCCCACCCCACTAGTGAGTACATTGGAAAGGAGAGAGGCTCTTGAAACAGGCAAATTAACCACAGCTAAAGGGTTTTCTAAGAGCCTGACAAAAAAGGAGGAAACAGAAAACAAGAAGAGTATATAGTCTGAATTTATTTGGTATTGGCCAAATTTCTTATATATCATATCATCCCTGGTTGCCATTTTATTATACTACCATAAAAATTGGTGCTCATAATTGCATTCCTGATACATCAAGAAATTGAATTGTGTTATTTCTGTTTTTAAAAAGATAGAATATATACTTTCTTATAAAGATTTCTACTCAAAATAGATTAAAATGTTAAATTTTGGAGTTTAAATAGAGGTAATAAAATAGAATTTTCTGGAAAACTACTTTTGTAGAACAATTGAATTTCCTATGATACCATAAAAATGAAGCATCACCTTGTTAAATCTAAACAAATTTTCAGTCTTTTCCACTTCCTGAAAATTCGTACTGTGTGGTACATAGTAGTAACAGAAACATATATATAATGGTTACTATCTCCCAGTAACTAATATATATTATTATATATGTTTGACTAATCCCCGTAACAGCTCCATAACGTAGTTTTCTCAAGTTTATAGTTCAGGAAACTGAAACATACTGAGGTTAATAACTTTCCAATATTGTACTGCTAATACATAAAAGAACCAATATATGAACCCAGATAGTCTGGTTCTAGAGTGATGCATTTAACCACTGCATTATATTCTGCAGCACTCACTATTAGGTCCTCTTGGATGAAACACATTTTTTTTTTTTGAGAGAGAGAAAGAATGCAGGGGGAGGGGGGCAGAGAGAGGAAGAGAGAGAATCTTAAGCAGGCCCCATGCTGATGCAGAGCTTGATCTCATGACCCTGAGATCATGACCTGTGCTGAAATCAAGTTGGACGCTTAACCGACAGAGCCACCCAGGCGCCCTGAAACACGTTTTTTGTTGCATTGATGGGCTTACAAAAAGTAAGAAAATTCTCTAAGAACATACATGCAAACTCTTATGTAACTGCATAGAATGAAAATTTATCATCTGAGTATTTTATTTTTCAAATTTTTATTTAAATTCTAGTTAACATATAGTGTAATATTGATTTCAGGAGTAGAATTTGGTGATTCATCACTTACATGTAACACCCAGTGCTCATCATAACAAATGCCTTCCTTAATACCCATCACCCGTTTAGCCCACCCCCCACCCACCTCCCTCCATCAACCTTCAGTTTATTTTCTATCCTTAAGAATCTTATAGTTGAGGAAACTGACATTATTTCCCTCTTTTTTTCCTCTTCCCAAATGTTCATCTCTTTTGTTTCATAAATTCCACATACCATATGAGTATTTTAAAGAATAATAAACTCAGGACTCATTATTATTATTATTATTATTATTATTATTATTATTATTATAGTGGTGGGCAGCAAAGTAAGGTTTATCGAGCGATAGCAAAGTGATGGTACAAAGCTCCCCCGAAGTCTAGGGGTTTTTATGGGCTTGTTGTTGGGCTGTTTTAATCTGATTAACCCTCCCCGTGCCTGTCATCCAGTCATGTTTTTGTCACATGGGAAAGGGTGGAGGGCTCCTTCCAGGGTGGTGTAAAATCCTTTTAAGTGTGGTTTCCCCTTAGGGCCTTGTTGGGGGGGGGGTCCCTGCCTGCCTGCCTTCCAACTATCCATCATTCCCCCCTCTGAAAAGGTAATCCTAACTGCTGTTAGGGAAGAAGGGCAACGACTGATCAGAACTACTTCCTGCTGGTCAGGGGCGTTGGATGGGGCAGCAGTCAGGGTTCCTCTCATCTCAATCTATCAAGGGGTCCCCTGTAGATGTCTGGTTTGACCTCTATGTGAGGCTCCATCTTGAACCACCATTTGGAGTTTGATGATCTTTACTCTGGAAGATATGAAGCGGGTTAGGGCATTTAGGAGGCAAGGCCCAAAGCACGATGCAAGACTGATGCAAGACCGAGTACAGCCAGGAGTCCTTTGAGAGATAGAGGATGTTTTAGTGAACTCCCCACATACTGTGAGGAGAGGGCGAGTGAAAGGAATGCAATAAGGATTATGATTTTGATGGGATATAGGGAAAGTAACATTTAAGAAGACTTACGTGTGGGGTGCCTGGGTGGCTCAGTCGTTAAGCGTCTGCCTTCGGCTCAGGTCATGATCCCAGGGTCCTGGGATCGAGTCCCACATCGGGCTCCTTGCTCTGCGGGAAGCCTGCTTCTCCCTCTCCCACTCCTCCTGGTTGTGTTCCCTCTCTCTCTGTGTCTCTGTCAAAAAATAAATAAAATCTTAAAAAAAAAAGTCGTTAAAGAAGACTTATGTGTGTCTTGTCACTTCAAGACTAGTTTGAGGTCCTCTCTGGGTTCACAGAGGGATTTTAGTTCTTTGTTGTTAGGCACCATTGGGGACCAGGGTTTGATTCTGGAATGGTGGATACAGGCTTCAAATTTAGGCACTTTGATTGCTGTTGGAGTGGCTAAAATCACTGTATGCAGGCCTTCCCAGACAGACTCTAACAAGCACTTGGTAAATATCCCACTTGCTGTTGTGCTGGCCCCTGGGACTGGGTTAGGACACCCAAGGCCATTCTCTTTAAAGCTGAGGCCCTGAGGAAGGTCCTCTTGAGATTTTTAAAAGCTTTTTCTGACTCTGGATCCCACATTAATAGATGGGTACCGGCTGTCTGGGTGTCCTTGATAAACCGATAGAGGGGGTGTGCTACTTCTCCATATCCTGGTATCCACGTTGCAACAGTGACAGTGTCCTGTTAAGCCCAAACAACCTTTCCGACAAGGGAAAGCTGTGGGGTCCTTAAGGAGTAGAGGAATGGGCACTGCTGTTAAGGCCCAATCCACTTCAGCCTGAGTTGCCCAGACCTGGGAATTAATATCAGTCTCTATGAAGGGGAGACAGTTGCTAGTCTGCCCAGGGGCTATCAATATGAGAGTATGTCTACCTAAGAGAGGTGTGGGGCTCTCTCTCAGGCATTAAGAAAGAGTGAGAGAAAATTAGATCTCCCCAGGTGTATCCCAGAAGGCGAGAAAAAAATTTTGGCTATTGGATCCCCCAGTGACACCCTTACTGACAGCACTGTGGTTGGACAGTAGGCCTGGGGTAGGGAGTAGAGCAGAAAAGGTGGCTCCAGTATCAGGAAGGAAATTGATGGGTTTCCTTCTATTTCCAAAATTACCTGAGCCCCTGCGTTCCCTATGGTGAGCTGTTTTGGAGGAGCCACCACATAGACCCCGGGCCCCATCAGTCCCGATCAGGGGCTCTGGCCACCTGAGCCCTCCCAGATTGAGGTCCCCGAGGGCATTCAGATTTCCAGTGTCCTCCTCCACATGCGGGACAAGGGTTCCTGGGCCTTGGTTTTTGCCAGTGGGGGCATTCGTACTTCCAGTGTCCTGGGTGGCCACAGAGGCTGGAGCCTTGGGAGGCTGAGCGGGCAACTGCATGCAAGACCACAACTAAAGCCTCAGACTTCCTCTTTAGCTTCTGTTCCTCACTCTCCTCTTGGGCCCAATTGTAAATGACCCACTGACAGCTTGTTAGAGCTCTTCTAGGGTCCCCTTGGGGCCAACAGCCAACTTTTGCAGTTTTTTCCAAATATCTGGGGCAGATTGGGTCTTTAAGAATGATCTTGGCCTCAGGAGAGCCGGGGGAGATAGCTATGTATTTAATGAGAGAGGCTCTCAATCTTTCTAAGAAAACTGTTGGTGTTTTCTTCCTGAGTTTGGGTTAACAGTTTGCATCATGTTTACCAACAGACCCAAATATCTTTTACAAGAGACTTTGAAAGCTATCTTAACGATTACTCATGAAAACTTTGAGACAGATAAGATTACCACCATTTTTTACCAACAGACCCAAATATCCTTTATAAAAGCACAAACCTTTGTCCCGTAATCAAAGCCTTAGCACTTTATCCTGTTTGGAAAAGACCTAGATGTAATCCCATTTATCATCCAAGCAAAACTTTCTTAACAATTACCTAAGAAAACTTTGAGATAGACAAGATTAACCGCCATTTTATTGCAAGCTTATTTGACCTTCAACAAACCTAGATAGAATCATTCCTGTTTCTAAACCTCATCAGCTTGGATAGATGAGCAGACACTTTGTTTTTTTCCACTGAAGTGGAAATATGCAGTCCATAACAGGCAGGTAAAAGACAGGGAAAAACAAAGGGAGTTGTCAGCTGCTTGGGAATAGTCCTTGAAGTCTCCGTCCTGAGGTAGACTAACCACTTGGCTCCAATTATAGCCATTAACCTGGGAAATGAGGGAGAAGCCCCCATGTACTGTTCAATCCCTCTATGATGCAGGCTTGGAAGTGATGGTGATACCAGTTTCCAAGGGGATCATTAGGGTCCCAACTGGGGTCTTGAGGTGGTACAGCCTGGGCTTCAGTTGGAAACTGAAGCCACCTATGGGCTCATCCATCCCTTGATCCCCATTATCTTTCAACAGCGGCCAGGACCCCACATTTTTCTGCTTTGGAGAGGGTCTGATTTAAGAGAGGCATTACATGAGTTTGGAAAACTTTGAGGTCCCTTCGTCTCAGGTCTTGTAACGGCACCTCTCCTTGGTCCCCCTTGGAGCACTACCTGTTCTTGCAGAGGGTAAAGCCCTTGAGCACCAACAGGGGTTCCAGGATATCGTGGGACAGATACGGGGACCTGATCTTACCCTAGGAAGGATGGAGCCAGGGATGGAGAGTCTCCTGTGGACTCCATTCGCATACCACTTTTTTTAAAAAAATATTTTATTTATTTATTTGACAGAGAGACACAGTGAGAGAGGGAACACAAGCAGGGAGAGCGGGAGAGGGAGAAGCAGGCTCTCCACGGAGCAGGGAGCCTGATGTGGGACTTGACCCCAGGACCCTAGGACCATGACCTGAGCCGAAGGCAGACGCTTAACGACTGAGCCACCCAGGGGCCCTGCCTACTACTTTTGATGTGGATATGGTGTTCCTTTGTTCCTTCCCCCCACCCCAACCCATGCAGGGGTGGGGGTGGGGGGTTGGAAGAGAGCAGCGATCAATGCCACACTGCTGAGATCAGAATGAAAGAAAATGCGCCTCCTTTTTCCCCATTAAAACCAGGAAGGCAAAGTCCCTCAGGGGGCCATGTCTCACCCTCCAACTTGTATTGTGGCCATGCCCCAGAACAAAGGAAAATGAGTTGCCTTTGCCCAGTTAAAAACCAGGAAGGTGGGGCGCCTGGGTGGCTCAATTAAGCGTCTGCCTTCAGCACAGATCATGATCTCAGGGTCCTGGGATTGAGTCCCACATCAGGTTTCCTGCTAAGCAGGGAGTCTGCTTCTCCCTTTCCCTCTACCCTTCCCTCCTGTTCGTGCTCTCTTGTGTGTGTGCGTGCTCTCTCTCAAATAAATAAATAAATAAATAATCTTAAAAAAAAAAAGAAACACAAAAAAACAGGAAGGCATCCAAGTAAGTGATACTGAGCAATTTACAGGTCTGCTACTCTTCCTGTAGCCTATAATGCCAGGAAGGGACTCTAAAGGAGTAAGGGTCTTGGTCAGGTCTATAAGAAAAGAGGAAAAGGCATCCCTTACCTCAATTTTTATAGTTGATCCGGAAGACTTGGGAAGAGAGGAAAAAGCATCCCCCACCTCAGTTCCTCATCATCTTTTCCTGTTGTGTGGCCCTAGCTACTCACTCAACTGACAGCCAGAGCCGTTGTCCTCTCTGCGAGGTGCTGGGAGCAGTTGCGCTTATCCAGGCTTGGCCGTACCTCCAGAGAGTGACCCTGGTTTCCCCACCCTTAACACTCCCTTAAAAGTCAATGGATACACTAGATTTCTTTTAGTAGAGTTGTTCTATCTGCCATAGCCACCTAATCATCTTTTAGTAGAATTGTTCTGCCTGGCAGAGCCACATGGAAGGACAAGATGGGGCACCTAGGGAGGGGAAATCCACCTGGGATAAGCCCTGATGGAACTGAAAAGTTGGGAGATCCTTTAAATCTTAGTTCTTTTGCCCTGCTTAGACATTTCTTCACATAGGTAGTGTAGCCAGTCTGAGGGGTGTTCTGGTAATGCCCAGGATAGGAGGAGTCAGAAACAGGAGACTGTTCCTCACTGTTAACAGGGAACTGTGAGTGAGATCCCTTGGAGGCCACCTGAATCACTCGCAAGAGAATGTCTGGGGGGACTGTCCGGGGCTTTCCCACTCGTTCTCCTAGGGAAGGAATCAGCTGAGAGAAGAGTAGTTAGTAGAGGGGTTTCTCTCTGGATGCCCGGATGGGCAAGTAAGGAACCAGGTCCCTCGAGAGGCTTCGGGTGTCCACCAAAGGGTAGCCTTGGTCAGGCCCCTCAATTGCTGCTCAGTTTTCTCTAGGTCCCTCACATCCAGTGATCTGCCCTGAAAGGAGTTCTGAGTCCTCACCAGACTGATATTCCCAACTTTTGTTGGGGGATCAGTCAGAAAGGAGCCCAGAGACCCTATCACCCAAGACTTGAGAATGTTAGCCTCGCTAATCGTTCTTACATGGCTGAGGGGTGCCCATTGTTTCAACAAACAAAATGGGGAGAGACTGAGACTTGCTGCCCACTACTCACTGTTAATTGTCCTTAACGATGGTGGAGATCCCGGATGAGCTCCCTTAAATGTTACAGGATTTTTTCTCCGTTGGTGCCCATGGTTCTTGGGTCACACTGCTTCAAAGAATGAAGAGGTAGACCAGACAGAGTGGAGGGCAGCAAAGCAAGCTTTATTGAGCGATAGCAAAGTGATAGTACAAAGCTCCAAAGAAGGGAGGGGACTTGAGAGGGTTGCCTCAGGAGTCGTTTTTTTTTTTAAATGAGCAAGTAATTGGAAGCTATCAAAAGTGACCAGATAGTTTTGAAAACAACAACAAAAAGCTTTTGAAGATGAAAAAATGTAATTGTTAAAATCATATGGATAAATTTAATTAGTATTTATATAGTGGCAAAACTATCTTCAAGTATTAGGACAAAATAAAGATATTTTCAGGTAAAAAAAAAATTGATAGAACAAAGTTGGAGGACTCAGACTTCCTGGTTTCAGAACTTACTACAAAATTGCAGTAATCAAGACTTACTTGTACTATCATAGAGTAGACATACACAGCAATAGAATAGAATTGAGAGTCTAGAAATAAACCCTCATATTCACAGTGAATTGATTTTCTTTTTTTTTTTAAATATTTTATTTATTTATTTGACAGAGAGAGACACAGTGAGAGAGGGAACACAAGCAGGGGGAGTGGGAGAGGGAGAAGCAGGCTTCCCGCGGAGCAGGGAGCCTGATGCAGGGCTCCATCCTAGGACCCTGGGATCATGACCTGAGCCGAAGGCAGACGCTTAACGACTGAGCCACCCAGGCGCCCCATACAGTGAATTGATTTTCAACAAGAGTGCCAAGTCCATTCGATGGGAAAGAAGAATCTTTTTACCAAATGGTGCAGGGTCGACCAGATATCTACATACAAATGAAGTTGGAGATAGATAGATATATATACCTATTTCCAATATATATAGATATATGCAATCAAATATATAGATATATGTCTATCTCCATATACATAGATATATAGATATACTCAAAATGAATCAAAGACCTAAATGTAATGCTAAAACTATAAAACTTTCAGAAGAAAATATAGATGTAAGTTCATGACCTTGGATTAGGCAACAGTTTCTTAGATATGACACCAGAAGTGTAAGCAACCAAAAATAAATAAGTAAATAAGACTTTATCAAAATTAACAACTTTTTTAGTATATGTGCTGCCGAAGCGAGCACCAAAATTAACAACTTTTGTGCTTCAAAGGACCCTATTAAGAATGTGAAAGGACAACCTACAAAATGAGAAAAAATATTTGCAAATCAAGTATTGATAAGGGTCTAGTATTTAATACTCAATAGTAAAAAGACAACCCAATTTAAAAAAATGGGTGCTACAGACTGAATGTGTCCCCCCAAAATTCGTATCTTGAAACCTAATCTCCAGTGTGATGATATTAGGAGATGGGGGGTTTTGGGGAAGTGATTAGGTCATGAGGGTGGGGCCTCATTAATCGGATTAGTGCCCTTATATAAACTTGCCCCTTCCACCATGCATCTATGAACCAGGAAGTGGACTTTCACCAGATATCAGATCTGTTGGCACCTTTATTTTCGACTTCCAGCCTCCAGAACTATAAGAAATACATCTCGGGGCACCTGGGTGGCTCAGTTGGTTGAGCGACTGCCTTCGGCTCAGGTCATGATCCTGGAGTCCCGGGATCGAGTCCCGCATCGGGCTCCCTGCTCGGCAGGGAGTCTGCTTCTCCCTCTGACCCTCCTCCTTCTCATGCTCTCTGTCTCTCATTCTGTCTCAAATAAATAAATAAAATCTTTAAAAAAAAAAAAAGAAATACATCTCTGTTACTTATAAGCCACCCAAGTCTTTGGTATTTTTGTTATAGCAGCCTGAGCAGTTTAAGAAAATGGGCAAAGGATTTGAACAGACATTTCTTCAAAGGAGATATAGAAATGACCAGTAAGTATATGAAAAGATGCTCAACATCACTAGCCATTAGGGAAATACAAATCAAAACCACAATGAGATATTTCATACTTGCTAGATGGCTATCATTTGAAAGAGCAGAAAACACCAAATACTGGCAGGCATGTGGAGGAATTAGAACCCTCATGCTGATCAGAATATAAAATGAGGCAGCTGCGGTGGAAAACAATTTGACAGTTCCTCAAAAGTTAAACATAGAGTTACTACATGACCTAACAATTCTACTCCTGGGTATATACCTAAGAGAACCTAAAAGATATTTTCACACAAAAATTTGTACATTAATGTTCATACCAGTGTTATTTAAAATAGGCAAAAAGTGGACACACTCAAATGTTCATCATGTGATAGATAAATGTGGTATGTTCAAACAATGGAATACTATTCAGCCATAATAAGTAACAAAATATCAATACATGCCAGGACATGGGTGAACCTTGAAAACATTATGCTAAGTGAAAGAAGCCAGCCACAAAAGACCACATATTGTATGGATGCATTTATAAGAAATGTCCGGAATAGGCTAATCCACAAAGACAAAGTGGTTGCCAGGTGCTTGGTGAAGGAGGGATAGGGAGTGACTGCTAATATATATGGGGTTTCTTCCTGGAATGAAATGTCTAGAATTAGAAAGTAATGGTGGTTTTTACAACTTTGTGAATACACTAAAAGCCACTGAATTGTGAATTTTATATTATGTGGAATTATATTTCAATTTTAAAAATCTGATCATTCTACCAACAATAGACCTTCACTAAAATTATTTCTAAAAGGTATTCTTCAGGGGTGCCTGGATGGCTCAGCTGGTTAAGCATCTGACTCTTGATCTCAGCTCAGGTCTTGATCTCAGGGTTGTGAGTTCAAGCCCTGTGTCAGGCCAGGCACTGGGTGTGGAGCCTACAAAAAAAAAAAAAAAAAAATATTCTTCAAGAAGAAGAAAAATGACCTTAAAAGCAAGGTCTGAGGTGACAAACATGTAAATAAATCTAAATAAACATTGTATAAAGTAATTGTTTATTTTGGGGGCAAAACAACGAAAATAGTATAAGGGGTGAAGATGCAATTAACTTTGATTTTGTTAAAATCAGTATGTATAATAAAAATTCAAGAGAAAACACTAGAAGAATAGCAAAAGTGTAAAACTTCCAAATCAATATAAGGGGAAAAAGTGGAGTAAGAAAACTATTACTCAATCCAAAACCTGACAATAAGAGAAAAAGTGATTTAGAAAGAACCCAGCAAGTAAGATGGCAAAAACAAATCCAAACATAACTCTAATCACTATATGTATTTACCAAGCTCACAAGTTAAAAGACGAATTGTTAGATTTACTAAAATAAAATAAATTCTAGCTATAATGCTGCTTACAAGAAACACACCTTTAAAAGGATACAGAAAGTCAAAAAAGTAAAAAGATATAAGCAAATACAACCCAAGGAAAGTTGGGAGTTATATTATTAGACAAAACAGGCTTTAGGACAAAAAAAGCATTATAGGAACAAAGAACATAATTACATAATGATAAAAGATTCAACTTGCAAGAAGACACGAAAATTCAATACTTAATATGCATCCATTAAAATAGCTTCAAAATAGGGGCACCTGCGTGGCTCAGTCGGTTAAGGGGCTGCCTTCTGCTGGGGTCCTGATCTCAGGGTCCTCGGATGGAGCCCCTCAGTGGAGCACCCTGCTTAGTAGCGGGGAGTGTGCTTCTCCCTCTGCCTCTGCCCCTCCCCCCACTCATTCACTCTCTCTCTCACACCCTCTCTCTCAAATCAATTAAGTAGAATCTTAAATAGCTTCAAAATATGTAAAGCCAATGGGGCGCCTGGGTGGCTCAGTTGGTTAGGCGACTGCCTTCGGCTCAGGTCATGATCCTGGAGTCCCGGGGTCGAGTCCCATATCCGGCTCCCTGCTCAGCAGGGGGTCTGCTTCTCCCTCTGACCCTCCCCCCTCTCATGTGCTCTCTCTCTCTCATTCTCTCTCTCAAAATAAATAAATAAAATCTTTAAAAATATATATATATAAAGCCAAAATTGAATCACGGGGAGAAATTAAGTGCACTACCTAGTGGAAGATTTCAACACACTCCTTATTCACTGAATTGAACCATTAACAAGTTTGAGTTAACGCACCCAATGATTAGAGAATACACTCCCCCCACCCCACAACCAGCTGCACATAGAAACTACAAAAACTGACCAAGCACTAGGTCAGGAAGAAAGACTCGACAGATTTCAAAGAACAGGTACCACACAGATCTTATTCAATGTATTTAAAATCCCCTGATGTTTGGAAATAAAAAACCCTCAACTTCCAGTAAACCTACAGTGATCCATCTGCTCACTATCCCCTTGAAGTATTCACCTTCTGGGGTGTCTTTACAACTCATCAGGATCCCTTTCTCTGAGAATTTCCCCCACCTCCCCGCAACCACGACCGGCCGGTAGGACTGCCCTTTATGCCCCACCCCCCACTATGGCCGCAGCTGATTGGACCAGAGGTGGAGCTCCGTTCACTCTGTTCAGTACTCTCTGTTGTACTGTTCACTCTCACTAACTGGCTGATCAGCCCGTGTACAGCACGCTGAGACTGAAACCCCAGGGCTTTTCTAAAATGAATGTTCTGGGGGTGCCTGGCTGGCTCAGTCAGTTAAGTGGCTGCCTTCGGCTCAGGTCATGATCCCAGAGTCCTGAGATCGAGCCCCACATCAGGCTCCCTGCTCAGCGGAGAGCCTGCTTCTCCCTCTCTCTCTGCCTGCCTCTCTGCCTACTTGTGCTCTCTCTCTCTGTCAAATAAATAAATAAAATCTTAAAAAAATAAAATAAAATGAATGTTCTGTCCACCCAGTGTGTAGAGGCTCCACAGAGGAAGAGAACACCCAATGAATCATCAGCGGTTTGGTGAAGCAAACGCATCCTCGTGTGTCTCTTAGCCTCACTGAAAATCATGCAAAAGACATTAGAGATGGTTTAGATTCTAATCGAGACTAACTCCTTCATTTAAGAAAATATTCATTCATTCATTCATTTATTTTTATTTTTAAATATCCTATTTATTTATTTGACAGAGAGAGACACAGAGAGAGAGAGAGGGAACACAAGCAGGGAGAGTGGGAGAAGGAAAAGCAGGCTTCCCGCCAAGCAGGGAGCCCGGTGTGGAGCTCCATCCCAGGACCCTGGGATCACAATCTGAGCAGAAGCAGACGCTTAAGGACTGAGCCACCCAGGTGCCCCTCATTCATTTATTTTTGAGATAGAATGGGCATATAACATCGTGTTAGTTTTAAGTATACAACCAACTCTTTCATTTATAGATGAGGAAAATGAGGTCCCGGAGAAATCCACTTGACCAAAATCACACTGCTAGCAGGGAGCACCTCTGTCTGTGGAAGCAAGATGCTTAGAGATTAGGTAACATAAGTTCAACTCAATAGTGTTTCCTCATCTGAAAGTGAGGTATCTTCCACCCCCCTACCAGCCTCTACCCTTGGTTTTGCACAAGCTGTTTCTGCTTGTGCCCCTGCACCTGACAGCCACACCTTCAGCAAACCAGCTCCTTGCTGTCGTTCAAATTAGATGTCACCTCCTCCAGGAAGCCTTCTCTGACCACCATCCCTTCCAAGTCTGGTGCCACTGTGTGTACTATATTTTGTATATACATAAAGGCCGCTCTAGCTGCACACATAGCTTGGCAGAGAGTAGTAGGCACTCAGTAAATATTTGGTGAGTGAAGAAAAACATCAGGTACCAACTGCTGCATGCTGGACACCACTGATTCAGGTCCTCAGTGGACAACAGAAAGGGAAGGGCATGGGCTGAGAGAACCCACTTTTTCCAGCCTCCTCTCTTTGCGAGTTTGAAGGGAACTGGGTGGTCAGGTTGAAGCACCACGTGCTGGCTCCCGAAGCAGTGAGGAATCCGTGCTGCAGATAGTTGAATACTTGACCCCTCGGCAGGGCCATCAGGCTCCCCAAATAGTCAGTGATGGCCGCTCCCCAGAAAGTGTTGTTGGAAGTGGGTCAAGGAGCAATCCCAAGGCCACTAGGCCCCAGCCCTGCATTCACTCACTTTCTCAGAGGTCATGAGGATAGGGTGCTCAGCCAGAGAAATTTCCAGTTGATTATGAACCAAACCCCTGGGAGCTGGGCAGATGCTGATCCAAGAGCCTAAAATCCAGTCCAGGCCAGAGGTGGCCAAAAGGAGCTGCAACTGGGCCGGCCAGGAGATGAAGGAAAGCTTTCTATCCTGATTATGAACAATGCCCTCTCCTCCCTGAGTCCCCTTGGTGTCTTTTCTGAGAGATTCTGGAGAGGTTGGGAGAGGGGCAGTCTGCCTCTTACCCAACACTACACTCTACCACCCTGACTCTAGATGCCTCCAAGATTACTCTGGCGCCATGCACTGGCCTCTGATTTACTATTTTAAACCAAATACTTTTTCCAAAAACAAAACCCTGTCCATTTGGACCAGTAGTTTTACTCAAGGAACAGGGACTATTATACACAACAAAGATCTGGTATCTGGAAAAGCTGGGCGTCTTTAGAAGAGCTTGGAATAAAATTAAAAAGAAAAAAAGCCCATCATTTCTGAGTGAGGTCGGCCAGCACAGCTGGAGAAGGCAGCAAGCAGCGGGGGGTCACTGAAGGAGCACTTGGCCAGCTTACCTGACCCTGGGCCAAAACATTGTATAAGCTCCCCAGTATTGGAGAGAAAGAAAGAAAGAAAGAAAAATAAATAAATAAATAAATAAAAGGACATGTTTTTAGCTTTGCTCAGGAGCCCAGAACATACTCACAACTCCAGGAATCTCTGCTCTTCTCTGCAAGTGGAAAATATGATCCATGAGAACAAACTTGATCACCAGAGTGTGTGCCTAGTTCCTCAACCCTGTAACTGGGTGGCGGGGCTGGGGGGTGGGGGCTGTGCCTCCTGCCACCTTGTGACCACTTTCCAGAATCTCCTCTGTCCCTCAGAGCAGCTGACTCTCTTTATTGGTTAAGAGACAGGACAGAGGCCTCAAAAACAAGTACAAAATGAGCATTTATTGACATCTGCTCTGGGGTACACTGGGCTTCTAGGAAGAACAAAAGTAAATGTAAAGGGAAATGCACTAATATAATTAGCAAACTATCGCAGTTGTGGATGTGAAATGTTCTTTCCAGACTTGGCAGAGGAGCTACGATTACCCTGTATCCAACAGCTTAACATGGAATGTATGCTAGAGTTCCAAACTCAGCAAAGAAATAAATAAGTTATTTACATTTCAAGTAAAAATATTGTAGTTTATTCCTTTATTTCACCATCATTTATATGTGTCAACTGTGATAGAGGCCTTTCTGACATCCTGTAGACCAAGGCCAAGAAATATGCCTTATATTGGTTACTTGGTCTTTAACATCAGGTTATCATTATTGTAGAGGTGAGCAAAACCCTGCAAAAAGAGAAGGAAGTACATTTTCGTTGATGGCCATAGACTTTACCAATGGTCAATTTCTTGTGTTTCTTGTAAACAGGACAAAAAGACTTTATTTTGACCTTTGGGGGGGGCTACAGCCTATCAGTATCATGGGATAAAAACAGTAAATAAAGGCGTGAAGAAACAAACAAGCAAACTGCACCAAAACAGATGTGCTTAAATTAACCAAGTGACAGTTTATGCATCAGTCTCACAATGGCTGTTGCATGAGGTGGGGGAAGAAAAGTACCAAGACACTTAGTTGCTTAGAGGCTGCAGAGCAACCCCAGGAAACCTCAGAGAGGCCCCCCACCTAGCGCTGGCGCTGGCCACGCCTACTAGCCCGTTGCTGTCTCCGTGAGGACACCCTTCCTCTGACAGTGTTTGTGGCAGGGGGCCGGGCAGGGGGGCTTTGGAGGTACTGGAAGGCACTCTGGCGGCCCACTTGCCTCTCTCCGCAGTTGAAGGTGAGGGCCACTCCCACGTTGCTCTTCATGACTCTGGAGGAGCCATCGGATGTGCCATCAAAGCACCGGCCAAGTGCAATCTCCTTGGCCGTGTGAGGGTCCTGGTCAGTGACAGTATAGATGCCATAGTTGTGGCCCAGTGGATCCAGGGGTGCCAGCATGGTGTACTCACTGGTGTCATTGTTGACTGCTAGCGGTAGGTGGTTGACCAGGTACTCGTGAAGCATGGAGTTCACACTGGCTCGATAGCAGCTGCCCTGAGGGATGACCTTCACCAGTGTGCGGTCCACGCGGTCCTGGTCATAGAGCATCCCACTGCACTTGAACTCTAAACAGGCAGATGAGACATTGGGCTGGTCCCTGTCTCGTGTGCTCTTCACATCCCGGATTCCATACAACTTCCCCACTGTCTGCCGGTGGGTGCCCCCCATGTTGCGGGATCGCACGTTCACCTCCACTGGCCCCACGATCTTCACCTTGATGTAGCAGGCCCTGAACTCCATTGGCTTGGGCCACCATGCCAGGTAGTCTTCAGTCCAGCTCATAGGGTCATCCTCGTTGAAGGGGACAGTGTTATAGTCATACCGATCCCCCTCAATCTGGTAGAACCGGAAGTGGGCAGCACTGGGTGGTGCCTCCTCACATGCCCGGAGGTTCTCAAGGGCATAGATGGGCCCATTGCTCTCCTCAGCTGAACTGGGCCTTGGCTTGGCCATGCTGATCTGGAAAGCTGTCTTCTTCACCTGTGGGTCCTCATGATCTGTCCGACGGTATTTGAGCTTATTGAGATAGGGCTGAGGGACACCAATTGCATTTGGGTCGAATTTAGGAGAAGACTGTACTGCTTCCAGTTCTTCCCCAGCCAGGTTTGCCAAGACATAGGCGGAATAGGCATCAGGGGACTGGTCATCACAGAAGGCAGGCAGACAGGCCCCATTGGGCCCTGTGATGACACTGTCAAAGCGGCCCCAGGCCCTGGGGTTGGACGAGAAGCCCGTCCTGGGCTCCAGGTTGATCGCAGAGACCACAACCCCCTGGATCTGCTCACTGGGCAAGAACCTCTCACTCCGGTAGGCCCTAACCTTGATAAAGCACCTCCTGCTTTCTGGGACATCCAGATTAAAGAGCCTCCTTTCACGGATCTCCATGTTGCCAACCAGGAAGGTTCTCTCTTCCCTTTTGCCCCGCCTTTGTCTTTCAAATTTGAAGTCACCTTCCTCCTCCCACAACCCTGTGTCTGGGTTGAGCGACCAGAGTTGCATTGTGGGCACGTGTTCTGGCATCTTGACCTGGGTCGAGTCAAGGTGGACCTTCACGTTGCCAACATTAAGTGACTCTGAGGTGGCCTCGTCTGTGAAGTCCACAGAGAACATACCATATGTCCGAAGGGGGAAGGTGTCTCCTTCATCATTGATGAAGTTCAGGTCACTCTGGGCAGCCGTGGCTGTGGAAATATTCCGGGGATCCAGGAAGGTCACACTGGCCTTTACTTTTCCTGTGTAGGGCTCTCCATTCTGCCTATAGAAACTCTTGGATGGGATCTCCAGCTCAGCCATAGGGTCTTCTCCAGCCACCTCCCCTAGGGGGATAATGTTGGTGTCCATGGCCTCCAAGGTGATGGGCTCTTTCTTCCGAAGCATCTTGATCTCATGGAACACCGCACTCCCCTTCTTGTTGAAGGGCAGCACTTTAGTGGTGTTGACGAATTTCTGCATCCTGTCCACAAATGTGAGCACCAACCTCTCCGTGTCCTGGGGAACATGGAGGGTGAAAGTGCCTTTGTAGCCAGTCATGCTCACACGGTTGCTCCCCATGTACACGTGACCAAAGCGCATGGGTTCCCCATTGTCAGCAGCACTGACGCGGCCACGCACAATACTCCGGGTCTCCGTACACCGCAGACAGCTGCACTCCATGGCCACCTTGGTGGGCAGGGTGTACCCGCTGCACTGGATCTCCCTTTCCTCAGTTTTGGAGATGCCACAGCAGTGCTCCACAGCATCGCGGCACCTGCTACCCTTATCCTGCTGCCCTGCACAGGTCTTGACAGGGCAATGGCCCACGTCATAGTAGAAGGAGTTGGTGGCATTCTGGAAGCAATCATGGGGCAGCCGGATAAGGTAGCTCTCAGGGGTTGGATTGCAAGGAGTCTCATCAGCAGCTGTGGAGGGAAACAATGTGAATATTAAAAGTAAGTTCGTGTCCTACACAAAAGGGTACCCTTACCTCACCTCTCTGGAGGGCTTTATGGTTTTCAAAGTACTTTTTTTTTTTTAAAGATTTTATTTATTTATTTATTTGACACAGAGAGAGAGACAGCAAGGGAGGGAACACAAGCAGGGGGAGTGGGAGAGGGAGAAGCAGACTTCCTGCGGAGCAGGGAGCCCCATGCGGGACTCGATCCCAGGACCCTGGGATCATGACCTGAGCCGAAGGCAGACGCTTAACAACTGAGCCACCCAGGCGCCCGGTTTTCAAAGTACTTGCATATCCATGATCCCGATTCTCACAGAACTCTTCTGAGGGAGATGGAATAGCCATTATTTTTTTTATCATTTTTAAAAAAGATTGTATTTATTTATTTGTCAGAGAGAGCACAAAGCAGGGGGAGCGGCAGGCAGAGGGAGAAGCAGGCTCCCCGCTGAGCAAGGAGCCCGACTGGGACTCGATCCCAGGATCCTGGGATCATGACCTGAACTGAAGGCAAACGCCTAACGACTGAGCCACCCAGGCGCCCTTCTGTGTCTCATCTTATCTCCTGTTTTAGTGCATTTTTCTATCTTTACTTATTTGTCTCTTATTTCTGTTTCTTCACCCTCTTGGACTGGCAGCTCCGTGAGGGTAGGCTTCAGGACTGTGAGATCTTTGTATCCTAGAGGTCATAGCGCTGTGCACAGCACAGAAAAGCCCGAGCTTTTACTGCCCAGATATGGCCACTTGGGTGCTCCCCTGGCCCTGTGGCAGACTCAGGGACGCTGACAGGCTTACCTATGACAGTCAGCTGGGCCACCTGCGACTTCACAGCCCCAGCATCACTCTGTGCCTTGCAGAAGTACTCGCCAGCCTGGTCCTGTTGCAGGTTCCTCAGCACCAGCTTACTCTCATGCTTGTAGAGGGAGGGGTCCAGCAGCATGTCATTGTGGTACCTGCAAGGAATGGAGCAGAGCCTGAGGGGATGGTGGGAGAGCAGGTACCCCTGGGGAGAGGGCCAGGAGCCAGCTGTCGGGGAGGCAGATGATGCCTGGGGCCCTGCGGATGCTACCACCACCTGTGACTTAGCTCATCCAAGAGCACTGACTGGCCTGGGAGTCAAGGGACTTCATTCTGAGTCCCAGCCTCACTACTACCTGGCTGTGGATCCTTGGACAAATCATCTCACCTCTCTGAGATTTAGCCTCCTGGTCTGTGATTCCCTAGCTGACTTCACAGAATTGCTGGAGCATCAGACAAGACAATGGCTGTGAAATAAATATCTGTGAAGGCTAGAGGACTCAGCCCTCGGGGACTCTGACCTGGCGTGCTTTTGTGAGGGGAAGCAGGGCTGGGGAACCTTGTTCTGTGTCCCAAGGATATCCAAGTCAGGACCCTGAGACCAGAGCTGCTCTGTGGGGACCCCAGCTGCAAGAGGATAATAACAGGGCTGGCTGGTTGACGGGGTGGCCTCAACCCCACTGGCTCCCACTTATAAATGCCAACCTGTGGGCTCTGTGCCAAGGCCTTACAAATAACTTTATCCTGTTGGTTATTGTTATGATTAATAAGTCCAGACCCAGGGGCGCCTGGGTGGCTCAGTTGGTTAAGTGGCTGCCTTCGGCTCAGGTCATGATCCCAGGGTCCTGGAATCGAGCCCTGCATCGGGCTCCCCGCTCGGCAGGGAGACTGCTTCTCCCTCTCCCTCTGCCTGCCTCTTCTGCCTACTTGTTCTCTCTCTCTATCTCTCTGTCAAATAAATAAATAAAATCTTAAAAAAAAAAAAATAAGTCCAGACCCAATGTAAGAAAGGTCTGGTCTCCAAGAAGACTTGGCAAGGAAACTGGCAGAACACTCACCAGAAATACTTGTCCGGACTGGGCTTCCCCGTGGCCTTACAGCAAAGGGACACACTCTGCCCAGCTCTCCGTGCTTTTGTCTCTGGGTTCTTCACGATGTATGGAGTCTCTGGGACAGGAGACAAGAAATGGCGATTTGGTTTTTTTCTCTGTGGCAGATTGTCTAGAGCCTTGCTCCCTCAAGTTTTTTGCCGTGTGTTAAAATTGTATGACTTTATGCCTCCTCCCACTCCTAGCTCCTCTCTAATGGAAGTGGTCCAGAATGGAGTCCACCCGCTCCACACCCTCGGCCTAGGATCAGCTTCTGCAGCCTCTCAAGCAGCATTTGGGTGGGGCAGTAGAGAACCAAGGGGACCTTGTGCAAGCCAAGATTCCTAAGCACTGCCTTTGGGACAGAGCTGGCTGTTTTGAATGGTGCAATACTCCCATTCTGCTGCCTCCAGCAGAATGTGCTGGCCATTCTGCACCATTTCTGGATTCCCCCAGCCTGTCTATAAACTCCAAATCTCATAATGTATTATAATTGACTATTTTAGATAAGGTGGCCAGAAAAGAATTCATACATTTGAGAGAGCAATCCATGTTGACATCTGTGGGAAGAATACTCCAAGCAGAGTATATAGCAAGTGCAAGGGCCCTGAGGCAGGAGTGTGCCTGCATGTTTGAGGAACAGCTAGGAGGCTATTCTGGCTGGAGTAGAGTGACTCAGTGGGGGTGGAGGGGAGAGTAACGGAAGAGGAGAACAGAGAAGTATGGGGGAGCCAGATGATGTAGAGCCTTGTGGGTCATGGTAAGGATTTGGGAATTTACTCTGTAAGCTGCTAAGCCAGCTCTTAGCACTATGATCCCTTTATTTAAAAGTCTAGCCTTCCTGTCCAGCTCTTCCCCGGAGAACAGTACCTGCCCTCCTGAACTCCGCATTGACAGTGGCTGTTTTTAGGCTAGTCTTGGGCATTGTGAGCATGATGGGGGCAAACTTGGCCTTTGTGATCTTCAGAATGCTTTTGCCATCAGGGCACAAGCCAGGGACTCGGAACTTCCCATTGCTGTCTGTCTTGGTCAGTGGCTTAGGCGTCTTAGTCAGCAGGTAGACAGTGGCCCCTGAGGCTGGGGCACCCCCAGGGAGGGAGACAGCTCCATGTAGCATGAAGTCCTGGCACATGCAGGCATCACAGTCAGCATTCACCTGGCCCATGGGGCAGGTCAGGTCACAGGCTGTGGAAGAAGGGGCCACATCAGGAGGGCTTATGTGGATTCTGGCTCTCCTTCAGGCACATCTCAGCCTATGGACTCACACATGCTTCCCCTCCCCCTTAGGTCTTTGTTACCTTTCCTTATCAGCCTGCGTGACTAATTCCTATTCATCCTTCAAGACTTAGCCCAGGACACTTCCTCCAGGAAGCCATCCTTGATTCTCCTAAGTTATAATTGACCCTGCTCCGTGCTCCCATGTTATCCTCTACATACCCCATCAGAGCACATAACAGATGCTCATTTAATTCTTGGGGAATGAATGAATCATTCTCAGTCTGACCCTCTGCCCTAACCTTCTAGGCTGCTGCAGCTCAGTTGCATGCCTTCCCAGCACCAGGAGCAAGAGTAGTACCTGTACAGGGCTGGTTCATGCAGAGCCGGCCCTCCTCAGAGGCCTCATTGCAGAGTGAAACAGCCTCTGCCAAGCAGGTGCGTGTTCGGGTCTGGACTCCAGTGTGACCGCAAGCAGCAGAACACTTGCTCCAGTGAGACCATGGGCTCCAGACGCGCTCTGTGTCTCGGCGCAGGGACCCTGCAAAGAGGATCAGCAGATGGTCTGACTTGCCTCCCGAGGGGACTCTGTCAGGAAATCTGCCCCTGAGGCTGTTTTCTCTCAGAGCGACAGGGTCTCTCTTCACATCATAGACATCATTGATATTTATATTTACTGCAATGACTTTTCCAACAGATGAAAGTCAAGAGTCCTGAGGAAGTGGTGTCTCTAATTTGCACAGAGGTACCATATGGGCCAGGGGTGGCTCTGAGAGGGACTTGTTGGCCAAGCACTGGGACCTGGATATGCTGTCCTAGGATGTGCAGGGATAGCACCATCTTCCCTCCTCATCAGTGTGGAAACAGTCATATGTTCCTGTGGAAGGGCTCCCTCCGGGTCAGGGTCTGGGACCTCAGTGACTCAGACCTCACGCTTCCCCACCCCCTCACCTCTGCTCTGAGGCCTGTGTGCAGCAATGGGGACCTCCGACCTTGCCCAGCCTGAGCTCCCACTCTGGATGACCACCACTGCCACCCGGGCCTGCGGGGTCAGGCCGTGCGCACCCACCCAGGAAGGGAGGGTGACCGTCTGAGAAGTGGGCAGTCTTGCAGCTGGCTCTGTATTATCCTATGTGGAGAGGGAGGATGTCGCGCATGAACTCTTGGACTCTGTAAACACCAACGTGAGTTCAAATCCCAGCTCCCCACTTATCAGCTGCAGAATCGGGAGAAATTACCTAACCTCTCCAGGTCTGGAGTAACTTGTCAAAATGGAGATTCCTCACAGGTCAGTTATAAAGACTGAGTAATGACTATAACGAGCCCAGTGTCTGGCACATAAGGGCGATAATAGAAACTAACACTGAGTGAACGTTCACCTGGGTTAAACCCGCTATATCCATTGTCTCATTTAATTCTCATAAAAACCCACATCAAGGTGTATTAATATTTACTAATTTTACCTGTTCTATTGGTGAGAAACCTGAGGCTCAGAGAGCTTCAGAAAATTTGCCTAAGGGGCGCCTGGGTGGCTCAGTCAGTTGAGCGTCTGCCTTCCGCTCCTGATCTGGGTCCTAGGATCTGCATCAGGCTTCCTGCTCAGCAGGGAGCCTGCTTCTCCCTCTCCCTCTGCCCCTCCCCATCACTCATTCTCTCGCTCTATCTCTCAAATAAATAAATAAAATCTTTAAAATATAATAATAAAATTACATTTAAAAAAAAAAAGAAAATTTGCCTAAGGAACACAGTTCAGATGGTAGACCCAAGATTCAAACGCAAGCAGCCCAACTCCGGAGCCTGTGGTCTTCACCTCCTTGCCACTCACACTCAATGAGTGGGTTGAACGGAAAGTACCCGTTGGCACAGAACATTCTTGGGAAGATCATGGCTCTCATGACATTAATGTGTTTCTCTGAGGGAGTCAAAGCCTGTGCATGGGTGTGATATCCAGAGCTCCCATGGCCAGATGCCAATCCTGGCCTCTCCCTGTGCCGAGGCTGGTGGGAGGTAGGGGCTCAGGGACTGTCCGGGCTCACCTGGTGGGCAGAGGAAGCGCACGGTGTAATTGGAGCAGTTCTGGCCGGGCCGCTGCTCCCTGTTGAGGCACCAGAAGCCCTCACGGAGACTGCCATGGACCACCTGGCCAGTGCTGCCTGCAGGCATCCAGTCAGTGGTCCGAGCCTCTAGCCTCAGGGGGCGAGCACACACACGGCCCCCATAGTAGAATTGAATGGCATCCAGCCGCTCATAGTCACCCTGCCCCCCTGGGTGGTCGATGTTGAACCATGTTGTCCACTCACCAGGACCTGAGAGGTAGAGGCAGGTCAGGGAGGAGCCAGGCCCCAGAGCCTCAGGGGGAGCTCCATCCTTCTTTTCTGCTTAACTCCTGGGACTCACTCCTGATACCTCTCACCCACCCCCATTGGTCTCAGATGCTGTCGCATCTATCTCTCCAGCATCCCTCCAGCCTTTTAACCTTCCGCTCACGCCACTCCATTAAAGCTCTCAGCAGCCCGGCTCTGCCATGTCAGTAACTCCCTGCCTGGTCTCTCTACTTCCAAGTTCCCCTCTTCCCACCCCCACCCCTCCCCGACACTGCAGTCAGGGTGAGCTTTCTCCGGGTGGCTTGGACCCCACCACTCACCAGCTTTAAATCCCTTAGCCAGGCATTGAGGGTGAGCTGGTGAGCTGGCCCCGGCTATCTCTCCATCCTCATCCCCCCGCCCCCCACTGTCTCCCACCAGCGTGTGCTCTGGCCCCAGCAAGCTCTATAGCATTCCTGAATATGCCAGGCAGCTTCCCATTCTAAGCTGCCCTATTTCCTAGGTCCATCTGCCTGGACAGAGATGTAGGTTAAATGCCTTGTAAAAGTGGGTTTCCATGGAAACCAGGACACGGTGCCCTGGCTTCAGAGATTCTCCCAGCAAGCTCAGTAAAGACCCCCTCTCTTGATCCTCCCTGCTCCAGCCACAACTCACTTTCCAGAGAGTCAACAGGCTTGGCAAAGATGCTGGAGGTCCTCCTCCCAGGCTGGACTCTTCTTACCGACTGGGTGAGCATGGTCTGCCTCCCTGAGGGCAAGGAGGAGAAGTGAGAGGCCAGGACTGTTAGTTACAAGGGCCCAGCAGCATCCTGCTACCCCAGCCTTTCAAGATGCAGGGAAGCAGGTGATGTGGTGGATGGAGCATGAGCACTGGACATGGGTTCAAATCTCCACTCTGCCACTACCTAGCTGTGCAACCTCACGGAAGCTTTATTCTTCTAATTGCGTTTCCCAAATCACAGGGCTGCATTAACAATTGCTACATCGTAGGGTTCCAGTGCCTATTCAGGGTGATAGTGAATGTAAAGAGACCTGGCATGGAGTGAGTGCATGCTCAGCAGATGTAGTTGTCTTTTTTTTTTTTTTAAGATTTTATTTATTTATTTGACAGAGAGAGACATAGCGAGAGAGGGAACACAAGCAGGGGGAGTGGGAGAGGGAGAAGCAGGCTTCCCGCTGAGCAGGGAGAGCCCGATGCGGGGCTCGATCCCAGGACCCCGGGACCATGACCTGAGCCGAAGGCCGACGCTTAACGACTGAGCCACCCAGGCACCCAGATGTAGTTGTCTTATTGCTCTTGTTCTAAAAATGGATCATCAGATGCTGCTGAGCCACCACTGGGCTGGGGCTCCTATGTTAGGATCTGAGCCTGTCCTTCTTGGCAGAATGGAGCCTTATTTTCCTCATCTGTAAAATGGAAATATTAATTCCCACCTCAGAGGATGGTGGTCCACTTGGTGTGAGAATTTCATGAGGTAGCCCAAGTAAACATCTCTGAAGTATGCGGAGATTGAGAGTGTGAGTTCCAGAGGCTCTGCCACGTCCTGTTTGACCTTGAGCCAGATACTTGACTCATTTGACCCCTGTTCCCTCCATCATAAAATGAGGATAAGAATAGTTCTTGCCTCAAAGGCTTCTGGAGATTAAATAAGCTCATTCATAAAATCCACTGAGAGCAATGCCTAGCACGGTGTTTGCTGAGTAAGTGTCAGCAACTCCTAAAGACAGGTACAGGGTCCTCAGGCCACAAGCAACTTCCAGCCCCACCCCCTCTGAGGCCTCCTGAGTGGGGAAGGAGAAGGAGAGCAGAGAGCAGACAAGCTTTGAAAGGCAATTAATTCTCATGGGAGGAGCCAAATCAGAATTCTCTCTGCTGCTTAATTGGGGTGATAGGAGCTCTTTTAATCAAACTAATCTGATTTCCCCTCAGATGGCTGAATGTTAATCATCTTCACAAACGGCAGCTGTCAGGGTGGAAAGAGCAAGGTGGGAGGCGGGCGCACACGGGGTTTGGTAAAATGGTGAGACAGGCTTTGTTCCTGTTCAAGGGCTCACAAAGGCTGCAGGGCATGCAGCTTTACAAGAGGGCTTTGAGCATTTTTTGCCCTACTTGAGTAGGTCGTTAGAAATCAGGAGAGGCAGGGGTGATGCGAGAGAGCATATAGGGCAGGGCTGGGAGCGCTGATGCTCGGGTGCACCAGGCATATGCCCTCTACCTGTTCCTTCAGGAACTCAGGGTCACCAGAGGATGGGGTCAGAGGGGACAAGGGGACCAGAAGGGGGTCTGGAATCTGTGAAATTCGGCTGCATGGTCTAAATGAAATTGAGCTTTCAGAGAAAAGAATTTTTATGAAACTAAAACCAGACCACACCCCAACCTGCTTCTGAGAACCCCGTGATCCCTTGTGATTCCCTTTTGCTGTGACTGCCAGGAATCTCAGAGCTAAATTTAGCACCCAGCAGTGATAACCCTCTTACCTTTTTCCTCCCTTTGAATGACAGCTAATCCCCCTCTTCATTTAAAAGATTCTGTTCTGTGGGTTTTAATATTGGGAACTATCTCAAATTCTCTGGGAAAACAAGCAGGATATAAATTATTAATAAGTCTATAGACCAGCCTGAGGTCTTAAGGCCATTGCTGCGGCCCATAGTTGGGTCCCAGATCAGATATGACTTCACTATGACAAGTAGAAGCTTGGGAGAGAGCAGATACTTAGCCCATACCTGACACAGAGGTGACTTCCAGGACCAGGAAGAAGAACACCCAGGCCTTGGTCCCCACCATCTTTTCCCCAGGCCCTGTGGGAAACATGGCAGGAGATGGGTGAGGGTGCTTCAGAGTTGGGACCTCCTTGGAACGTAGTTCCCTGGGAAGTTTCTCAGATCCAATGACCTGCTAAGAAACAAAGCTTATCAGGTTCCACATTTCTGTGTCATCTCTTATGGCTTGAGCAGAACTATCTTTTGACCTATCCAGGGTGGATGGGTAGACAGAATAAAGTCTCATGGGAGGTAACACCTGCCCCAGTTGTGAATCTGGGCAGCTTGGGAGGTGCAGAGGCTCAGGATTTGAGTTCAAATAAGGCAAACCTGGATTCAGATCCAGGCTCCAGGACCCTATATCCAGATGGGGCACAGGGAGAGCAGGGGTGAGGAAGTACCTTGCCAATGGGGAGGGGCTTGGGCTTACTCCTAGCAGCCTCTTGAGTGACTCATTTATCACTTCCAAGACCTGGGCCTGGGGGCATGTTTTGCTACCCTTTGGTGGGGCTCACACTCTTGCACAAAGGGGCTACCCATGAACACTGTGCAGCCCAGCCCTGACTGCCTTGGCCCCTCGCAGGACGTGCAAGCGGGAGGGCGCAGATGCTTCAGACGCATGACCTCCATGAACACATTCCCAGATGTGAACAGGCTGCAGCTGGAACACATTTCTGGCCTGTTTGGTGGGGCCTGGCTGGGAGTTACAGAGCCAGGAGCTCCCTGCAGGAGAGCAGAGGGGACACACTGTGTGAAGCCAGGGCTCCCCAATAACTGCTAAGCATGGGTCAGGGGCTGTAGGAGCCAGGAGAGACAAGTGGGCCTGACAATAAAGGCAAAGATCCGTGGGGGTATGGCCCAGGCTCTTGCTCATTTTTTATCTCTCCCCAGAGCTCTGGCCAACCCAGAATCTGACCAGTTCCTGGAGATTCAAAAGTGACTCCCTTCAACATCCAAAGTCCAGGGTGTGGTAGGAAAGAGGAGATTCCTTTTTTTCCGGAAAAAAAAAGGATCCAAAAGCACTTGTCTGTCCCAGGAGAAGAATAAACCAATCCCACATTGCAGATCTTCTAGCTCTAAGCCCACTAACCTCCCCCTCAACCCCCACTCCCCGCTCCGCCACCACCATTTTCTCAGTCAAGGGAACAGAGGCATGGGGGTCCCCAAGGTCCCCATCGTGTGTCTTACCCCAAGCTCCTGGGCTCGGAGCAGGGAGCTGAGTGCTACCCCTCATTCAGTCCGAGACCGGTCTAAGACTGTCTGGGAGGCCAAGGTGGCCTGAGGCACCTTGTGGAAAAACCATTTGCCATCTGGCAGGCCACGGAAGTTTCCTCAGCATATGCTCTGTTAGTTAGGCTCCCCATCCCACGCTCCTCAGAACTCTCGGACTAAGCAGACTGGCTGACCGCAAGGAAAAAGCAGACACCCAGAGGTACAGACCCTGACTGGGACCATTTGAGAGTCCCTGACCTCAGGTGAAGGACGGGGAGGACTTTGGACCAATGTGGGGAGAAGAGAGAATTTCAAAGCAGAAAGGGGGGGATCTTCTTTGGGGGAGATGCAGGGTGATCAGGGGAGGGCAGGAGTAGCTGAGCGGGGCAGGGAAATGCAGGCATGGGGTGAGGAAAATGGGAGTGGAGCTCACCGTGTCCTGAGCGGGACTCCTCAGCTGGGGGGTTCAAGTCTTCGTCTCTCCTGTCCAGCGGCCAGGCCTTATATAGCGCAGCTGGTGGCTCAGCCCATGGCAGTGCGCCAGGGGGAGCGCGGCGAAACCAGATCTGAGCACGGGGAAGCTCAGCCTCCCCGTCCCCTCCCCACATCCCCTGGAGCTCCCTGAGGCCTGGATTTCACTTCCAGATCCTTAGGGGGGAGGCTGCAGGACCTGGGGAGAGGCCAGGTGGGCAGCGGCCTGGGGCTCCACAGACCGGAGTGGAGAGACACATGGAGGGGTAGGGTGGGCAGTGGGAGCAGCCCTGGGAAGGGGCCAAGGGCTATTCTACATCTGGGCAGCATTTCATGGCTGGCAGGGGACGGGGGGGGGGGGGGCCCCCTTGCCTAAGCTTTGCTTGCTGATCCCCCACATTCCCCTGACCCGCCCCTACAGAGAAAGAACTTTGCTGGTGTTAGCACGTACTCCAAACTCTCTTAGGCACATAAGTCACCTGGTCTCCCAACTGGGGGTACCTGGTCTGAGCTGGGTGAATACCCAGCTTCTCTGGCCCCTGCAGGAACACTCAGAGAAATTTAGAAGGGAAAGGGACAAAGGAATTAGAGGACACAGGATGTCACTGGTGAGAACAGTTCTTCCCTGCCCCTACCTACTTCCATCCGGGTGCCTGTCTATGTCCACTGGGGCCCAGAGGCCCTGCATGTAGACTCTCGGTGACCTTGCCGGACGGTCATAGATGTGTGCGTGTCTGACTTCAGGTACAGGGCCCACTGCGCATGCACAGCCTTACCCGTAGGTGGCGTAAGCAGCTGTCTGTGCTTCCGGACTTCAGCAGCCTCCCAGCCAGCAGCCGGCAGGAGTCTGCCTGTCTGCCCAGGCAGTGGCAGTTCTAGAGCTTTAGCATGCATTAGAATCCCCTGGAGGGCTGACTGCTGGGCCCCACACCGAGTTCCTGATTCAGCATGTCTGACGTGAGGCCTGAGACTGTATTCCTAACAACTCCCAGGTGATATTGATGGTTCATGCACCACAATAGAGTCCCAGCTGGAGGCAGAAGATGGGGAGGGATGTACTAGGAACCACAGCAAGAGCTGCTAGGAGCCCCCTCATGTGCCAGGCTCATTGGGCCTAGGCTGGGCTTCCTGCCTCATGCCAGGGCCTGGAGATGGAGTCCAGTGGTCCATCCCAATGGCCTCCAGTACCAAGTGTCGGCTCACTCGTTCCATACACCCTCATTAAGCTCCTATTCATGGCAGGCTTTAGGTTGGGCACTGGGAGGCCACAGGGAGGAAACATGTCCTTGCATTCAGAGGAATGAGCCTCACATGGTAATGATCGCATAGTGAGGAGTGCAGACCCTCATCCAGAGAGCTGTGTATATGTGCTTGTGTGTGTCTGTGTCTTTGTCTCTGAGTGTGTGTGTGTATGTGTGTGTGTGTGTAAGCTTGAGTTTAGGAACCCTGTTTCTCTGGGCATCACCCTAGACATGGGCTGCTGGGAGAGAGGGTGGGTATGGAAGAAGGATGTTGAGCAGCAATGGCCCGCGAGCTGACCTAAAGCACAGATCTGGTTTGCTTTTTCTCCTGGAGCCTGGTCTCCCTTGCAGCCCCTAGCCCTTGGCCCATAGATTCTGTAGCCAGCCCCAGTCTCGTCCAATTTGTTGTCGGAGCCAAACCATGAAGTAGCTACAACCGTGGCTTTGAGGGCTTCTGAGGGAAGTCCGTAAGAGCTCTACTAGTCTGGGGCACCTGGGTGGCACAGTCGGTTAAGCCTCCGACTCTCGGTTCGGCTCAGATCGTAATCACAGGGTCTTGAGATCAAGCCCTGAGTCGGGCTCTATGCTCAGCACGGAGTCTGCTTAAGACTCTCTCTCCCTCTCCCTCTGCCGCTCCCCGCCCCCTCTCTCTCAAATAAATAAATAAATAAATCTTTTTTAAAAAAAGAACTCTACTTGTCTGGGGACAGACAGACAAAGACTGAACTGCAATAGCCAGATCAAAGGACAGGAGAAAAATAGGAAGTGGGAGTCAAAAGCCTAGTACTGGCTCTATTGCTGATTCTGATGTATGACCTTGGACAAGCAATGACCCGGTGACCCCAGGCCTCAGTGTTCCCTCCCGTGCAACCAAAATTTGGACTGAGCAAGCTCCAAGGCCCTCACCAGTGCTGGCAAGGCTGATAAGATGCTAACAACAAACATTGTAGGGAGGAGAGAGAGGAAAGCATGACAGCTGCAAGAAGTCTGGCCAGGGATCAGGATGGAGGCCAGAGAAGCAATGTGACCACGGAGGCTGGGTAAAGAGAGCAAGGTATACAGGAGAGGGAGGTGGGGGGAAGTAAACCAGGGGATCAGAAGTCAAGGTCAGGATAATCAGTTGCTTTTCAAGGCCTCCACTCTAGAGCCCCAGGGTATGTGAAAGAGGCCTCCCCAGGCTCCCAACTGCACCCTCTCTTCTCTGTCGGTAGTGGGAGGCAGAATACCCTATGGGGTGAGGGTTTGGCAAAATGGAGCCCTTTAGGCCACGAATCCTGCCTGGGTCTCCTTGGTTGGCCCAGAACTCACACTGAAGACCCCACTTCCCTAGCCCCAAATGGTCAGTGTCATGGTTGGCACAGGGCTGAAGGACTGTGTGCTAGAGTCCCTGGGTTCCAATCCCAACCCTGCCATTTGTGTTCCTCCAGCTCATGTCCTCCCTCCCTCCCTCCTCCTGCCCACCACCACCTACTCCACCCCCAATCAAAGCATCCTTTCCTGTCCCAAGTGGAATGGAGCTGTGAGACGTGCAGGACTAGACTGGAGGGAATCTGAGTCTACCCCCACTGCCCCTCTCAGGATTCCTTTGAGGAAGAGGAGGGCTGCTGTCCTCAGTCAGGACCCTAGGATAGACAGGGCTTGGGAGGTAGCCACAGATCTGGACTGTCAGGGCCTGGCCTGGATAGGTCAGCCCCAGCCACAAGTGGCCATCTGGGGCTTCCACAGGCCAGGCTAGTCTGCAACAGCTCCAAGCCCCTGCCCGGAACACACTGGAAACCTATCAATCACTCCCACCCCCGTCCAAGGGATCAAGGGGCTTGGAGCCCAGTTTAGCCAGGCCACCTGCGTCCTAAGCCTATAGCCGCAGTCCCTACCCTGCTGAGGGGAAAGGAGCTTGGGAACACTGAGGGGTGAGGGGGTGGGGGCAGGAGGGTCTGATGTGGTCCTAGTGGCTCCAGAAGGTGCTCTGCCTCTTGCATGCTCTCTGACCCCTCTCCCATAGTCCCATTATCGCCCCCCTGTGGCCTGAGGAGGCTTGGCAGGCCTGGGTAGGGATAGGCCTGCTGGTGATTGCCAGGGACTGGAGGACTTGAGTGCAGCTCTGAGTGACCATCAGGGGCTGCTGAGCCAGGACTTGGAAGCCCAGAAACCCGGAGTCCAGGACAGTGGGAGAGCTCACTCTCTGACCTTGTTCTCCTTGTCCCGTGTACAGTCTGTCACTGTTCCACCTCTGTGCCTTTATAGTTTTATTCCTCACTTTCTGTATCTTGAAATACAGCCCTTCCTCCCCATCAGTGTGAATGTCCCCATCTTTCAAAGCCCTATCTCAGTCTCCTCCTTCCTGCCCTCTCTGACCCCCAGGCCCACCCCGATTATTCCTTCTAGGATAATGTTCAGTCGCATGTGGTTGGCACTCTAATTTACAAAGCACGTTCACGGTCATCATCTTCAGCCTCACAGCAGATCTGTGAGGCAGGGACGATCACACCCATTTTACAGAGGGGAATCTGAGGCTCCGAGAGGTGAAGTCACTCAGACGCAGGAGGTCTTAACTCAAAGTTGCCCCTAGAAACCAGTGATTTAGTGTAGACCTTGTCATAGGCCCTCAGCTCCGATGAGCCACCATGGAAATCACATTCCAACTACATGCTCCTCAGTGAGAACATGCTCGAATAGTCTGACTCTGCCTGCCTGGCACACATAACCTGCTTCCTATACATCTAAAGATATTCCCTTTTAACACAATCCAGCTATCATACCATGACCACAAATTCTCTGCAACTCTCCCAGTATAAGGTGGAGTCTATTTACTCACTCCTTTGACCTGGGCTGGCTTTGTCACTGCTTTGAGCAAAGAAATATGACAGAAGTGATGCTCTACAAGTTCTGGAGTTTAGACCTCAAGAGACCTACACCCTCTTGGAACACTGTCCTGAGACCACCCTGTAAGGAAGTCAATCTATCCTACTGGAGGATGAGAGACCACATGGAGGAGCACTAAGGCCCCCAGAGAACAGCCAGACAGGTGGGCCATCTTGAACTTCCCACCACACTAGTTGCATGAGTGAGCCCAAATAAGACCAGCAGAGGAATGGTCCAGCCAAAATAATAATTTTTTATTAAAGAACCACTGAGTTTGGGGTGGTTTGTTATACTGCAGTAGATGACTGGCTCACCAAGAGTAAAAGCTTTTTCCATTGCAATCGGGAAAGCACAACTCAGACTGGTTTAAGCAGAAAAGAAATCTGATGGCTCTCCTAACTGTCGTCCTAGGGAAAACTGGATCGGGGTACTCAGACAACATCAGGGCTGTTCTCTTCTCAGATCTCAACAGCTTCCTCTGAGATGGCTTTATCCTCAAGGAGGGTGTAGCAGTCTGTATTTCCCGAAGAGGGCTACAGCAATGGCTTCCATCGCGCATGTTCTTGTTCAATGTGATGGTGTTATTCTGCCATCAAGAGAGAGGATCTCATTTCCCTCCCCTTGAATCTGCGCTGGCCTATGACTGGCTTGCAACCAAGAATGAGGTGGACTTCTAAGGCTACACACAAAAGGTCACACAGCTTCCTCTTGGATCTCTTGAGACATTCACTCTGGGGAAAGCCAGCTGCCATGTGGGAAGTCTAACTACCCTGAGACCACCATCCTGGAGAGCCCTGGTGTAGAGTTCTGGTCAGTAGTCCCAGCTGAGCCCAGACTTCCAGCCCTCCCTACCAAGGCACCAAACATGTGAGTATAGCTATCTTGGACAGACCAGACCAGCCCATCTACCAGATGAGTACCACTGAGGGGCCTCAACTGACGTCACAAAAAGTAGAATTACCCACTCAAGTCCTACATGAAGTCCTGACCTATAGGTCATTTAAGCCACTAAGATTTGGGGTATTTTGTTACACAGCACTAGTAACTAGAGTAGAGCTGTTTCCATGTTGTATCTTCCAGAAGCTCCAGGCTCCTTCTTAGCACATCTCAAATCTCCAGTGGAAGGAAAGTGTCTCTTCCCCAATTGTTCCAGCAGTTCTGGGAGAGGCCCTCCTTGACCCATTCCTGACCCAGTCCCTGTAACCATGGGATGGAAAGCTCTGATAAGCCCATTTCTGGAGCCAGAGGTAGATCAGCCCCACTGGAGTCACATGGACTTATTTTTCCCGAAGGAAAATTGTGGTGCAAAAATGGATGTTGGGAAGAAAAAAATGACATGTACCTACTAAAAACACAACCACAATCACAAGTACCCTTATCCTAGGAGGGGTTGACCTGAAATGTCTAACTACTAACTTTGATATCAGGAGTTGAGTCTTGATATCAAGAGACTAGTTTCACAGCCTATCAGCCTGGAGAGTTTACTTTCCATTTGCTCTGTTACAAACCTACCCATGTGTGACTCCTCTCCACCTTGTAACCACATCAACACACCCCAGTAGAGCTGAGCAAAACTGAAACACCGTAACTCCAGCTTAGGATATGGAAGAAAAAGAAAGAAATCTGTGAGCACCTCGTCTTACTTTGTGCAGGTCTTAGGTGGGAGCAAATTCCCACAGAATGGGCTATGGGTCCAGCAGGTACCCCAAAGCATGTCCAGTAGAGCACTCCACCTTGCATAATATGTTTACTGTCACCACAGGATGCTCCTCCAGCTTAAACCAGGGTCACCCCACTGTCCCCCTGGTGCATCTACCACAGACACAGCCTTACATTCACACACAGCGTCTCTCGAGCTCACCATAATTACCACAACATGTTCATGCCCCGTTGTTTTCACCACAGAATATGGGATTCCCATGATGTCCCCACAGTGTTCACCAAGCTTGGTGTGGTGTGCTCACATTCACCGCAGTGTCTTTATCACACTTAGAGTTTGCTCACACCCAGTGACATTGTAGTGTGTACTGCATGAACCAGTGAGTTCATATTCTATACGTGGACATCATAGTGTCCCCACGGTGCCCCCACTATTTCTCAGAAACATCTACAGTCACGATCTTGTGTAGGATCAGCGGTGTGCACTCACTAGAGTGTTCTCTCAAGAGTGTTCACATACCCCTCCCCTGACTTGTCACACTCACCACGAAGTGTTTGCGCTGGTTGTTCATGAAATTCGACCCGAGCATCTCCCAGACTCTGCTGCTTGTTTCCTGTGACCCGAGGCCTCTTTTCATGACTCCCTCAAGACGGCGCAGGTGCCTCTGTGTGTGGTAGGGCCTCAGCTCTGACCAAGATGCTGGCGGTCCAAAAGAGCCTGAGGCAGTGATGGGGGCGGCCTTGCTCAGGGATGAGGTGAGGTGGATGCTGTGTAGAAGTCCTCTCTGGCAGTAAATTCCAGTGACTTGCAGCTGCTTTATGGGCTAGAGCTATGGAAAGTTGAGTGTGAGGAGCCTCCCTCTTTCCAAGCAGACTCTTCCGCCCACACAGCACCTGGATCATAAGGATTTGGGACTCCCAACAGCCAGGGTGAGCAGGAGGGAGGAAGAGGCAATGGAGGTTAGAAAGGCCCTGGTGAGCAGGCTTAGCCAGACAGGGTGGGACAGAGGGAGAGAGACAGACACATGGGCCCCTGACCCCATTCATAGTGGGCTGGCCTTTTGTTTCCAGAAGCCAAGCAGCATTCAGGGAGGCTGAATTGGGGCATTTCCCCCCCAGAAGAACAAGAGCTTTGATGACAGGATGTTGGGCAGCGACAGGGAAGGCAAAGAAAGGGAAGAAGACGTTTGAATCCCACTCTGCATTTTTAAAAATTGAAGTATAATTTTCATACTGTAAAATTCACCATTTTGAAGCACAAGTCTGTGAGTTTCAATGAATGCAAGCAATCAGGTAACTACCAACACATCAAGATAGAAAATATTACCAGGCCCTTTATAGTCAACCCCTCCCTCCATGTTAAGCTGCTGACAACCACTGGTTTTCTTTCCCCGGAGTTTTGCCTTTTCGATAATATAAATATAAATGGAATCCTTTGGTATGAGCTTTTTAAGTTTGCCTTCTTTCACTTAGTATGATCATCCATGTTGTTGAATGTGCCAATAGCTCAATTCCTTTTTATTGCCAAGTAGTATTCCATTGTGTGACCACACGTGGTTTATCTATCCATTCACCACTTGAAGAATGAGTGGGTTGTTTCCACTTCTTAGCAGTTACATTTTAGCTATAAATATTTGTGTACAGATTTTTGTGTAAACATGTTTCTCGTTTCTTTGGGGTAAATACCTAGGAGTGGGATCACTAGGTTAGATATTAAGTGTATGTTTAATCTTATAAAAAACTGCCAAACTGCTTTCCAGAGGGATTGGACCATTTACATTCCTACCAGCAGTATATGAGAGTCCCAGGTGCTCAGCATTCTCATCCACACTTGATACTGTCAGTTTCAGGTTTGTTTTTAGCCCTTTGAATAGGATTCGTAGTGTGATTTCATTGTGGTTTTAATTTGCATTTCTCTGGTGACCAGTGATGTTGAGCATCTTTTTATATTCTTATTTGTCGTGCATAGATCTTCTTGGGTGAAGAGTCTGTTCAAATAACTTCCTACTTTGTAAATGGGTTGTTGTCTTATTATAGGTATCCTCGGTTTCTCGAAAGTTCACCTTACACCAGTTCACTTTTACAAAAGGGCCTACATTAGTACCTGTTTTCACTAACAGAATGAAATCCAAAGATGATATTCAGTTCCACAAAGTGGAAAAAAAGGGCAAAAATAATGTTCAGCGTCTGTTTTGTAGTGAGCAACGCGCACCCGAGCAGCGAGAGTGGCGCCACCTAGTCCCTTCTCTGGGAACTACACTCAGCATCTCAGCCCCAAGCCGCCATTGTTTTGAACTCTGCCTGTGAGCATCTGGGCCTTATCTTGATTTATTTTGTGCTTCTGTTAGCAAGATGTGTCCTAAGACATCAGAAAATCCTAAAAGAGGTTACTTTTTGGTTTGGGTAGGCTCAAACTTTTTTCCATATAGATTAATGGTAATTGCTTCATCTTACATCATTTTGGCTTAAGAAAGTTTTTACAGGGGCGCCTGGGTGGTTCAGTCGTTAGGCGTCTGCCTTCCGCTCAGGTCATGATCCCAGGGTCCTGGGATTGAGCCCTGCATCGGGCTCCCTGCTTGGCGGGAAGCCTGCTTCTCCCTCTCCCACTCCCCCTGCTTGTGTTCTCTCTCTCGCTGTGTCTCCCTCTGTCAAATGGATGAATAAAATCTTTTTAAAAAAGAAAGTTTAAAAAAAAAAAAAAAAGAAAGTTTTTAAGGAACCCTCTACATTCGGAGAGTGGGGGAAACCTGTATTGAGTATATATATTCTGGGTATAAGTCTTTTATCAGATATGTCTCTTGAAAATTTTTTCCCAATCTGTAGCTTGTTTTTCATTTTCTTAATAGTGTCTTTTGATGAGTGGAAGTTCTTAATTTTGATGAAGTCCAATTCATCAATTTTTTTTTTATTTTGTGAACTATGCCTTTTATTTTGTGGGCTGTGTTGGATCTAAGAAATCTTTGCCTAATCCACAGTCACAAAGATTTCCTTCTGTTTTCTCCAGGACTTTGATTTTTTTAGTTTTGGGTTTTACCTATGGGTTCATTTTTAACTACTTTTTGCATATAGTACAAAGTGTAGGCCAAGGTTCATTTTTTTGCATGTGAATGTGCAATTATTCCAGCACTATTTGTTGAAAAGACTCTCCTTTCTCTGGAACAACCTTTATATATATATTTTTTAACACTGTGGCTCTTTGAGGAATTGACACCAACAACCTTGAGCTTTCTTACACAAAAGTCAGTAGCAGAGCAGGAATGAATGCTTCTCTTACCTGATTCCAAAACAGGACAGCTTATGCCTGAATAAGACACAGACTTGTTGGGACGCCTGGTTGGTCAGTTGATTAAGCATCTGCCTTCGGCTCAGGTCATGATCCCAGAGTCCTGGGATCAAGTCCCACATTCGGCGCCTTGCTCAGCAGCATTTCTCCCTCTGCCTGCCGTTCCCCATGCTTGTGCGTGCTCTCTCTGTGATAAATAAATAAATAAAAATCTTTAGGGCGCCTGGGTGGCTCAGTTGGTTGAGCAACTGCCTTCAGCTCAGGTCATGATCCTGGAGTCCCTGGATCGAGTCCCGCATCGGGCTTCCTGCTCGGCAGGGAGTCTGCTTCGTCCTCTGACCCTATCCCCTCTCAGGTGTTCTCTCTCTCTCAAATAAATAAATAAAATCTTTAAAAAAAAAAAAAAAAAAAAAAAAAATAAATAAATAAATAAAAATCTTTAAAATAAAAAAAAGATTTTTCAATGGAACAGCTCTTTTAGCTTTTACTTACAGCCCCTCTGCTCTCCCGGGACTGAGTGAGACGCGAGTCGGCTGAGAACCGCACCAGGAGACTGCAATGACTGTTAAACACAATCCGGGTCCAGAACTGCTTCTCTTCTCTGATGACTCTCCTATATCCCCAGAGGCTCTTTGGTCAAAGAGGTTCTGGATCCTCTACTCTCAGCTTATCGTCCTCCATCAGAGAGAGAATGCCCTGAGAAAGCATCAGCCATCTTTACCTTTCTGGCTGCTTTCACCTGTCAAAGTTGCTGGTGATTTTCATTTTAGCCTGATCATAATCAGTGAAGGAGAAAGCACTTCTCACTTGGTAGAGTATGTTACTCTTGATCTTGCAGTTGTGAGTTTGAGCCCATGTTGGCATAAAGATTACTTAACAACAACAAAAAAAGCCTTCTTTCAAGACCTGGATCTTGGGGAAGCTTAGGAACTTGAACCCAGGCCGGGTCTCCTAATTCCCAGTCCTCTGATCTTTCCATTTTCCCACAGTGGCCTCTCATACAAGATGGTGGCGTGAGGTCGCTGCTTTCTGGGATGCCAGGGGGATGAGAGGGCTCCTTAATTGGTTATACACTTGTGGGAGCAGACCATTCTGAGAAAAAAGAAAGAAAGAAAGGAAGAAAGGAAGAAAGGAAGAAAGGAAGAAAGGAAGAAAGGAAGAAAGAAAGAAAGAAAGAAAGAAAGAAAGAAAGAAAGAAAGAAAGAAAGAAAGCAAGCTTATAAAAATACCCAAAGTCAGGAGCTGGGGCTGGGCCCCTCTGGGGCAGGTCCCCCTCTCACAGGCTGCCTGGTGTTCCCCCTGTGGTGTGTCTGCTTCTCTCTTTGTGGCAGCTCCACTTGCCTCTTATTCCTGATGGCTTCATCTCCTGCATTTTCTTAGTTCAAGTCCCAGCAAAACCATTCTGATGGACTCAGCTAGTTCCCGCCCTCACCCCTACAGGGTGGAGCCATTCCCATGAAGCCCTCCACCAGTCACCAGCTGGCCTATGGATGGGCTGGATTTAGGTCAGATGCTCAGCCTGAGCCTATCAGTGGTCACTCGTAGCCAAACCCCATGGTGGTACTATTTCCTCAAGTAGGGGACTGGGGATGGGCAGTTACAGGTAAAAGGGGGTTTAAGATGTGGTGGCACCATGAGGGTTACCAGTGCAATATGAGGGTTTATCCGCATTCCTGAAACATGCACACACATGCCCTGAGCACTCAGCCACATCTCTCCCCTCCCTCTGAGCCTCCCCGGCCCTAGCCTCCAGTTTCCCACGTGGCTCCACCCTAAGTTGAAGAGCTCTTTGCTCCACCTGGGAAAGTTGTGTCTTCCCTCACTTGAGCTCCTAAAGGGTAAGGACTGTGTCTTACGTATCCCTGTGTCCCCAATACCTGGCTCAACATCATAAATTCATAGATCTCAAAGAGGGGAAAGGGCTTACCTAAGGCCTTTCATGGAGGCAGGGGCAGAACTAGGGGAAACCCAGATCTCTTGTTCCAAATCTAGGCCCCTCTCTGCATTCAGGAGGGCCCCTGGCATCTCCCAGAGATGTGAAAGTAGGGGACTGCTGTCCCACGTCTGGGTTGGGTGAGGCCTCTGGCTCTGTTCTAAGACACTGAGACGTCCTCCCTTGAGGAGGCAGGCCCAGCCATGACCCCTGTTACCTGGGCAGCTCTGAGTCAGTTCTGGGGTGAACCTCCTGTCTGCTCCGTGGACCCTCCAGGGAACACTCAGCACAGACCCACAGACAGCATGACCCCAGGCTTCCTGAATGCTCTACTTCCCATGACGGGCTTCGTGATGCGTGAGGGCTGGAGTGGGTGGGGAAAGTGGGCAGGCAGGCCAGACCCAACTGCTCCAGCTTTTACTGACAGATCAGAGCAGCCTGAAATGTAAATGACAGCAACCCAGGGCGCAGCGCCTGTGTCTGTGGAATGGCTCTGTGTATAACTCTGCGCCCGTAGTGCAAGTGGACATGTGAGAGCATGCCAACCTGACGGGGTGTGTTGTGACGTGTACACGCCCACACTCAGCTCTGATCCCCACGTGCGGTGTAACTTCAGGCATTTCACTTTCCCTCTCTGGACCTCAGAGAGGATTCAATGGACGCTAAAGCTCTCTCCTCTTCCTCTCCCATCACTGCTCCTTACACCTCCCTCCAGACTCTTCTCCCTGTGTTCAGCAGAGCAGCTTTCCCAGCCTCCGAAACCCCACCCCTGCAGATCCCCAGCCACCAGGCGCCTCATCTTCTTCCCCAAGTTCCTATCAAAGCCTTTATTTTACAGGAACAACTCTTTCACTGAGAAGAATTCTGGAACGTTCTCCACTACCTTGTGCATGTGTGTGTGTTTATGTGTAACTGTGACTACGAGTGTGTTTGTGATGAGCAATGGAAAGGGAGAGATGGCAGGGCCCCCCCGGGGGAGAATGAGTTCATTTGCTTGTGTCTCAGCAAGTATCTCTTTTTCCAAACCTCCAGAGATAGGCTCGTAGGAGCATGTATCCACTCACCAGCTTTGTGCACATTCTCACAGTATCTATTAACAGCAAGACTCAGCCAGGTACCAGCTCGTCCAGGGACCCCTCCTCATAGCCCCACCCTGGGCTAACTGCCCCTCTGTTGTCATCTACAAGCCCTGTGCCCTGAGCACTTTTCCAGAAGAAAGTTTATCACATTCTACTGACACTGTCTGCTTTCTTGCCTGCCCCATCTCTGTGGTGAAGTCTCCAGAGGACAGGGACCATGTCTCGCTCCCTTGGCATCCCAGCATCTAGAACGTTCAGAACCTGTGTGTGAACTGGGTTGGCCTTGCCGCATGCGCTCCCAGTAAGACATTCCATCCTCAATGGCCCTAATGACTCCTATGCCTACCACCCCCTCTGGAGTGTGAGGTAAACCAAACCTAATACACCCATGGTGTAGGCTTTCCCCTTGGGGTCACCACCCCAGGGCCTTCCTCTGGCCCAGGCAAAGCTTGCTCTAACCCTGAAAATGGAGACAGCCTGGGATACAGGGTGTGGGTGCTCGGTGGATCCTAAGCCAGTCTTAGGGCCCTCACCGCGGGGAATCTTCCTCTTTTCTGGACTCTCTGGCCCTGGAGTGAACCTTGTTGGCGCCAGTGGGCTTTTAATATTTTCCATTCCTGGCTCCTAGACAACATTTACCTCAAAAATGCATCCTCCCCCTCACCAAAGGGCACGCCTTTCCAGTGAGAGGAACCCAGGGCTGGTGAGTGGAGGTGACCCACTGTGTTCTGGGCTTGGAGGGGCCCCAGCCCAGTGCTTTGAGAAAGAGGTGGCAGAAATGTCTTCCCAGCCAAGGGAGCCAAGCTCCCTGGCCAGCCAGAGGCCTCCCGGTCCCACAGGAAGCCTGGATCCACGGCAAGCTGGAGGGACACCTGCTGGGTTCCGTCTGGGACTCCAGGCCCCTTCCACTCGGCTTTACCCCTCTGAGCCCTAGGGACCCCGTCTACACGGTGGGGATAACGATGCTGCCTGGCTTTCAGGGCCCTTGTGAGGCCCGAGTGCTGCACCTTCGGGTCATCTGCGGAGCTTTAAAACACATCCCGCCTGGGCCCACCCTCAGAGACACTGATTTCACGGGTATGGGGTGCAGCCTGGACGTGGGCATTTTTTAAAAGCTCTCAGCGATTCCCTCCCTTGCTCTGATGGGAACGCACTGTCTGTGGGGACTCGTTCCAGAGACAACTGCTGCTTTGATGAGCCAGGGCACCACACCGCCGGTTTTCCAGAAAATACAATCCCATGGGTGCCTGAAATCCACCGGCGGGGTGGAGGGAAAGCACTTTTGAAAAGGCAGGTGAGGGGTCCTGCCGGTTTGCTCTGGGCCTCTCCAAGCCTGCCCTGCCCACAGGCAGATGCGTCTGAGCCACCAGCCCCGGCCCAGCCCGAACCCAGCACACCTGCCCTGGTGACCCCTCTGCTGGGCGGGCCAGGTCCTCCCCGGAGGGACCCAGCCTCCCCTCGCAGACCCAGGCCCTGAACCTGAGTGTCGAGTGTGAGCGGAGGTCACCCCCTCACTGCATGTTGGGGTACCAGCAGTCACTGCAAATTAAACGGGGAGGGAGCCAGTGCCCTGTGGGGAGCAGAGGGTGTCTGGGGGCTTGGGGGGAGGGGAGAGCGACATCTGCTTTCCTCATCCCGAGGAGAGAGCATCCAGAAGGTTCCACAGCCCAGAGGAAGAAACCGGCGGAGAGCCAGGCCCGTCGGGGAAAGCGAGTGGAGAGCAGTGTGTCTTCTCACAGAGCCCCCCCGCCCCCCGGGCCACCCCCAGCGCCGTATCCCAGAGTCAGCGTGGCCTGGGACGCAGGAGGAGAGAACAGGTTCTCTGCAGGGGGCGGCACAGCCCCGGCCTGAGGAGCTTCGTCCATCCGAGTCCAGGCCCCCAGCCGAGGCCCGAGGTTCTTCCGCAGGGCAGCGACCAGGCCTGGGGGCCCGAGTCCCCGTGGGAGGCTGTCCCCGCAGAGGCGGCTGGTGCTCCTCGGGCGCTCGCTGGAGAAGCGGCTCTTCTGAGGCTGCCGGGCCGCCCTGTGGCCCGACTCCTGGCCAGGGTCGGAGGGAGCCAGCGGGAGATGAAGGGAGTGTGGAGGGGCACAGCACAGCAAGCAGGCAGGAGGGGGGACAGCAGGGCTGCCCGACTGGGCCCCACAGGAATAGCAGGAGCCACAACCGCCACCTCAGGGAGCGCCATCCTGCCCACTTTTTTTTTTTCCACCTGAGGCCACGTTAAGTGCGGGGCCCAGGGAGGCACCAGGCCCCTTGGGCTATGCTATGGCCTCCAGAGAAGCATCTACAGCCTCAGCGAGGTCAGAGGCAAGAGGGAACTACTGAGCTGGAAAAAACTGCAGTCTCAACAAGTGTGTCACCACCTCCGGTATCTAAGGTCGGAAATACACAGGCTTTGAAGCCAGAAAAACTGGATCAAACCCGGCCTCCGCCACTGTATTCATGCGTTCATCCTACAAATATTTTTAGCTTCTACTATGTAGCAGACCCTGTGCGCTGGAGTTACTCAGAAGAAAGAAGCACAGTCCCCACCTTTGAGGAACTTAACCACAGAGGGAGAGAGAGAGCCATAAACAGATCTCAGGGAAGGCTCCCTGGAGGAGGTGTTGTCAGACTTGACTTTAAATATAAATAGCAGTTGAATGAAAAGGCAGAGGAGGGCGCCTGGGTGGCTCAGTTGGTTAAGCGACTGCCTTCGGCTCAGGTCATGATCCTGGAGTCCCGGGATCGAGTCCCGCATCGGGCTCCCTGCTCAGCAGGGAGTCTGCTTCTCCCTCTGACCCTCCCAACCCTCCCCCCTCTCATGCTCTCTCTCTGTCTCTCTCTCTCAAATAAATAAATAAAAAATCTTTGAAAAAAAAAAAAAAAGAAAAAAGAAAAGGCAGAGGAAGGGTGCTCCAGGCAGAGAAGACAGCCTGAGCAAAACCAGCATGGTGTGTCAGGAGCTGCCGGAAGGTGAAGTACGTGGCAGTGTCTTTGACAAGATTCTTAGTCGAGAGCAACAGAAATCAACCCTAGCTAGTTTAAACGGAAAAGGAATTTCCTAAAGAGGATATTGGATCCCACTCTCCTGGAAGCCCCAATTTATTCACTAACGTTTATTTATTTATTTAACTAATCTCTACACCCCACATGGAGCTCGAATTTACAACCCTGAGATCAAGAGCTGCATGCTCTTCCGACCAAGCCAGCCAGGCGCCCCGAAACCCCAATCTAGAAACTCAAAGCTAAACTCCTCAAACCCACCCAGGGCAGGAAACATGGCAAAGTTAGCTCTGGAGGGACTCCAGAGATTATTTTGTCTGTAGTTCTTCATCTTGAGTCCATGGGAACAAAAAGGTATATACAACATTTTGAATGTGTGTAAGTGTATTTTTCTGGAGACAGGATGCATGACTTTTATCAGATTCTCAAAGAAATCCACACCATAGGTCAGGGTATCCCAGAAGCAAATCCTGAAATGAAGATTCATGCATAAGTGATTTAGTAAAGAAATGTTCCCAGGAGAAACCAGTAAGGAAGAAGGGGAAGCAGGATAGTAGGGGAAGGGGAAGAAGCCAGGGAAGAGAGTAATTTTGTGTGAAACCCCATACTCAGCCTGATCCATGGGGGAACTCAGGAGCATTAATTACACCTTCAAGTTTTTCCCTACTCAAGACAAAGTAGCCGGACTTTTGTACTCTCATGGCATTTGGTCATTGGCCGTGGGCCAGGTGCCCTGCAGCTATGTATGTGTGGGTCATAAACTACCAGGCACTGGCAGCTCTCCTAAGGGAGAAGAAGCCTCCACTTAACCAAGAACAATCCTTGAACAAAGCTCAATGAAGGTTTGGGTGCACAAGGCTGGTAAAGAGAATCAGAGATCTGGGCATGTAGTACATGTTCCCAAAAAGTCAGGAATCACTGATCTAGTACAACCACATCATTTTATAGACTAGGAACCTGGGAACACTTCTGATACTACAGTGGCCTGAGTACCCTAACCAACCCTCCTTCTGAAAACAACACAGAATTCTAGATAAAAGGAAGAAATCTTCTTAAATGCAGTTTAAAAGCTGGCAGTGAAATAAGGAACACTCAGGCCAGAAAGAAACAAAAGCTAGAATTCAGAGGGCAATGAATACAAAGCAGTGAAAGACATTGAACTTCATGAACTTGAGCTTCAGTTTTTCAGCCTCATGGAAATGGGACAATATTTAATAAGTCCATGCTTAGATATGTACCTCTGAAACAAATAATGCAATATATGTTAAGAAAAAAAAAAAAAAGAAAGGGCGCCTGGGTGGCTCAGTTGGTTAAGCGACTGCCTTCGGCTCAGGTCATGATCCTGGAGTCCGGGGATTGAGTCCCGCATCGGGGTCCCTGCTCAGCGGGGAGTCTGCTTCTCCCTCTGACCCTCTTCCCTCTCATGCTCTCTCTCAAATAAATAAATAAAATCTTTAAAAAAAAAAAAAAAAGAAGAAGAAGAAGAAGATAGCAGGAGGGGAAGAATGAAGGGGGGGAAATCGGAGGGGTAGACGAACCATGAGAGAGGATGGACTCTGAGAAACAAACTGAGGGTTCTAGAGGGGAGGGGGGTGGGAGGATGGGTTAGCCTGGTGGTGGGTATTTAAGAGGGCACATACTGCATGGAGCACTGGGTGTTATGCACAATGAATCATGGAACACTACATCAAAAACTAATGATGTAATGTATGGGGATTAACATAACAATAAAAAAATTAAAAAAAAAAAAAGAAGTCCATGCTGAAGCAATCACTAATAGGGGGCACTGGGACTACTTTGATGAAACTAATGGTGACCCTCTTTATGGGGCCAGGCCCTGAACTGCTTTCCCTAAAGTAGTTCTCAGAGGAGAGTGGATACCTGAACAAGGTCAGGGGCTGTTAGGAAGGCCCAAGAGGGAATGGCCGTTGGGGAGCCAAGCATTTGGGCCTGCTTCACTGAGGGAAGAACTCGGATATTATGAACTTGAACTGGGGGAAACACCTTAGAGCTTGGGGAAGGCAGGGGAGTAGGAAGATGAAGAATCTGAGTTCATTTCTGAGTCTGCATTCATATCTGAGTCCTGTGGAGGGGGAAAGTGTAATGAATAAAATGTAGGATGTGTGAACCAGACTGACACCATCTTGGACAAATCCACCATGATGGCCCATGAGCCCTTCTTGAGCATAGCCCCACAGACATATTCTTTCTTTTTGTTTTTCCACACCCTGAAGCACAACCTCATGGCATAATATCCTTAATATGCTCTGGAGATATGACTATGACAGGCACCTATTTTCAAGCGTTTTCCTCCTGGTGGTCCCAGAACATGTACTCCCCAACCTCTAGGGTATAAAAGCAGGTCTTATGGGAGGCAGAGTTGAGGATATATACTTGTCTTTTTGTTGCCCAAGACATGCTTCTGTCCATATGTCCCCTTAATAAACTGTTTCTTGTCAAACTGGACTTGTCAGCCTTTTTCTTCAGTCTTACGTCTCCTTTGGCCTTTGGAGGTTGTTTTGCACATACCTCCTTTTCATGGAGTAAGGATTTTTTTTTTTAAGATTTTATTTATTTATTTATTTATTTATTTGAGAGAGAGAGAGCTCATGAGCAGGGAAGGGGCAGAGGAAGGGGAAGAGGGAGGGAGAGAATCCCAAGCAGACTCTGTGCTGAGTGTGGAGCCTGATGAGGGGCTCAATCTCAAGACCCTGAGATCATGACCTGAGCCAAAATCAAGAGTCGGATACTTAACTGACTGAGCCACCCAGGTGCCCCAGAGTAAAGATTTCAAGTAGGAAGTAATTCTACTTTGGGAACTTGTAAAATCTTTTAAAAAAATTAAAAAATAATAATAAAATAAAACACTTTTTTCTCTCTCAGGTTTAATGGCAAAGATGTAAGTGTGGTATCTGGAACATGGCAGGTACTCAATGATTGGAAGGATGAAGGAAAGTGTGTCACTGCTCCTCTATGGACCTAAATTTCCTAAGCCTTGCTCGTTGTTGACTTGATGTGTCAGTTACAGAGAGAGGTTAACATCTCCCATTGTATTGTAAACTTGTCCATTTTTATTTTGCTTTCCTTGCTTTTTCCATTTGTTTTATCTATTTTGAAGTTATCACATGTATTTAAAATTTTTTAAGTTTATTTTTTTATTTAAGTAATCACTACACCCAACGTAGGGCTCAAACTCACAACCCTAAGATCAAGAGTCACATGCTCTTCCAAACGAGCCAGCCAGGTGCCTCTAGATGTTAATAAATTTAAGATTATTCTTTTTGATGAATTGAACCTTTTATCATTATGAAGTGACCCTTTTGTTTCTCATAATGCTTTTTGTCTTGAAGAAAGTCTACTTTGACTAAAATTAATATAGATGTATAACTTCCTTTAGTTAATATTTGAGTATTTTTTTGACAAATTTTTTCTATCCTTTTACTTTCAACCTTTCTGTGTTCTTATGTTTTAAATATGCCTCTTATGAATAGCTTATAACTAGATTCACTACCTTGTCTAGTGGCAATATTTTTCTTTTAACTTCAGTTCTTTTAACTGAAACTTAAAGTCCATTTATATTTGTTAAGACACTGATACTTTTTTTTTTTAAAGATTTTATTTATTTATTTGAGAGAGAGAGAATGAGAGACAGAGAGCATGAGAAGGAGGAAGGTCAGAGGGAGAAGCAGACTCCCTGCTGAGCAGGGAGCCCGATGCGGGACTCGATCCCGGGACTCCAGGATCATGACCTGAGCCGAAGGCAGTCGCTTAACCAACTGAGCCACCCAGGCACCCCTGATACTTTTTTTTAATTTTATTATTATTATTATTATTTTTTAAGATTTTATTTATTTGACAGAGAGAGACACAGCAAGAGAGGGAACACAAGCAGAGGGAGGGGGAGAGCTAGAAGCAGGCTTCCCGCTGAAGAGGCAGCCTGATGCGGGGCTCGATCCCAGGACCCTGAGATCATGACCTGAGCCGAAGGCAGCCGCTTAACTGACTGAGCCACCCAGGTGCCCCTAAATAGTAGTTCTTAACACTTTGGGGACCCACACCACTTAAGAAGCTGGTAAAAATTAGAGCCTGGAAACTCTCGCCCCAGGAAAATACACATACACACAGAGAAATTCTATGTTTCTGCTCCCCTGAAACCATATACGGGCCCAAGATTAAGAGACCCCAATGAAATGAATGCCCTCTGACTTCCTGCCAGAGCTAACTTTTAATGACCATGCCATGTTCTCTACCCTGAGCAGAGAGTTTCCACGAGTCTCCCCTTGGGTGGGTATGAGGAGTACAGACCTTTGAGGTTTTGAATTGGGGCTTCTAGGATCTCCAGAACCTCTTGGGGAAGGAGAAACTGAGAGCTGCCAACCAAAACTTGCACAGAGCTAAAGCGCAGGTGAGATTCTGCAACCAGACCTCTCCACATTCATTCATTCAGTAAATATTTATTGGACTCTGTTCTAACTATCTACTGCTACATAACAAATCATACCAAAACTTAGTGGCTTCTGTAATAATAACGATCATTTATTTTTTATCTCTCACAGTTCTAGGACTAACTGGGCTCACTTGGTAACTCTGGCTCAGGGCCCCTCAGTGCTTGGAGTCTGATGGCGGCTAAGGCAGGAATCATCTCAAAACCTTCTTAGTACATGTCTCACGGTTGATGCTGGCTGTAGGCTAGTTTGCAGCGGGGTTTTTGGCTGAAGCACCTACATGTGGCCTCTCTAAGTGGCCTGGGCATCTTCACAGCATGGAAGCTGGGTTCTAAAAGGGAACATCTGAAAAGAGCAGGCCAGGAGGAAGCCATATTACTTGTTATGGCCTAGCCTTAGAAGTCACAAAGCGTCGCTTCTGCCACATTCTATTAATTACATGCAAGTCATTAGACCAGCTCTAATTTATTATTTTTTTATTTTATTTTTAAATTTATTTGTCAGAAAGAGAGCACAAGCAGAGAGAGCTGCAGGCAGAGGCAGAGGGAGAAGCAGGCTCCCCGCTGAGCAGGGACCCCGATGTGGGGCTCGATCCCAGGACCCTGGGATCATGACCTGAGCCGAAGGCAGACGCTTAACCGACTGAGCCACCCAGGCGCCCCAGACCAGCTCTAATTTAAAAGAAGGTCAATTAGGCTCTATCTCTTGGTGGGAAGCGTGTCAAAAAATTTGCAGACATGTTTTAAAACCATTATATACCCGTTCTGTGTGCCAAGCACTGGACAAGGAACTTGGGATCGTGGTAAGTCACAAACCCTGCCATTATGATATTTATAGTCTAGTGGCAGAGATACGCCCTACTAAAATAGTATTACAAATATGTATACAACTGTAGACTTTGATAGTGCTATGGAAGATGAATACAGGAATCATGAGCAATTATATCACACATTTGCATGACCTGGGCCAGGGACTCAAGGAAAACTTCCCCAAAGCAAAGACATCTGGGTTGCGGTTTGAGGCATTAGTGGATGCAAGGTCTGTGAAGCAGATTGAAGAAGGGCCTCCCAGGCAGAGAGAACAACAACTATTGGCCCTGGGACAGGAGAAAAGGTGGCCTGAGAGGCAGCCAGTGTGTCTGGAGGCAGACAGCAGAGGAGAGACGTGTGAGACCAGGCTGCTGAGGTGGGCTGAGGCCAGGCCCCTGGACTTTGTAGGTGAGGTGAGGATATTGGTCTTTCGCCTGAAAGCTGCAGGAAGCTGTTGGGGGTCATTCACTGGAGAGTGATGTGAACACATCTACACCCTACAGATCACTTTGACAGCCGTGTGGATGGTCCCTGCCGGATGCTGAGTCAGTACTGCGAGGACTGGGAGACTGCTGTCTGCAATCCTTCCCCTCTCCATGAGACTCTCCCACGCACGCACTCAAGCCAGCAGCGGCCTAGGTCCTACACCTCCAGGCTGGGCTCCTACACCCTATTCCTTGACCTCCTCGGTCTCTCTTCTCAGGCACCGGCAGTTTTGCCAGTTAGCATTCTTAATTAGTCACTCCTTTAGTCTGTCAGTTAGTTGGTATAGTAGGTTGAATAGTGGCCCCCAAAAGATATGTCCACATCTTAATCTCCAAGACCTGTGAATATTACCTTATTTGGGAAAAAAGGTCTTTATGAATGTAATTAAATTGAGGATCTTGAGATTAGGAGACGATCCTTGACTATCTGGATGGACCATAAGTCTTACGACAAATGTCCTTACAAGAGTGAGGAAGAGGGATATTTGAAATGGACAGAAGAGGAGGAAGAAATGTGACCACGGAGACAGAGATTGGAGTTGGTATGGCTACAAGCCAAGGAAGGAATGCCAACAGATGCCAGAAGCTATAAGAGTCAAGGAACAGATTGTCCCCTGGAGACTTCACAAGGAGTGTAGCCTTCATAACACCCTGATTTCAGCCCGGTGATCTGGTTTTTGGACTTCTGACTTACAGCACTGTAGAAGAATAAATTTCTGCCTGTTGTAAGCCACAGTTTGTGGTAATTTGTTACAGCAGCCATAGGAAATGAATACAGTTGGGTACTTCTCTGGTTGTTCCTTCCTGACGGGCTTTCCTGGCTCCTTCAGGGGATTTCCAAATGTTGGAATGCTCCAGGCTCTGTCCTCAGAGCTTTCTTTGTCTATTCTCTCTCCCTGTGTGATCTCATCTATTCACTTGGCATCAAAATACCCCTTATTTGCTAAGACCCTCCAAATTTGATCTCTACCCGGACCCTTCTCATGGAACCCAGCCATCTTCACAGGTAGATGAAAAGAGAACTCTTGTTCTCTACCCTCTCCACTTCCCCACCACAGATCTTCCTGACCAGGCGTCCTCAGTCACTCAGTGCTCAAGATGGAAATGTCTAGCCATCCTAGATTTCTGCATTTCCCTCATGCCTTATATACAACTGCTAGCAAGTCTTGTTGTCTAGGTCTCAAAATGCTTCCTAAATCTGTCCACTCTCCTCCATTTCCACTGTCACCAAAGCCACCAGCATCTCTTACCCAGATGATTGCCCCAGGCTCCTAAGGACTCCCAGTTTATTTATTTATTTTTTAAGATTTTATTTATTTATTTGACAGAGAGAGGCAGCGAGAGAGGGAATACAAGCAGGGGGGAGTGGGAGAGGGAGAAGCAGGCTTCCCACTGAGCAGAGAGCCTGACGTGGGGCTCGATCCCAGGACCCTGGGATCATGACCTGAGCCGACACTTAACCGACTGAACCATCCAGGCGCCCCGGACTCCCAGTTTCTACACTTAACCCACACAGTCCCTTCTCACAGCAGCCAGAGTGAGTTTAAAAACACACACACACAGGGGCACCTGGCTGGTTCAGTCGGTTAAGCATTGGGCTCTTGATCTCCGCTCAGATCTTGGTTTCAGGGTCATGAGTTCAAGCCCCAAGCTGGGCATGGAGCCTACTTTCAAAAATAAAACACACGCACACACAAATTAAATTGCACTGCAGTTTTTTGAACAACTTTATTGAGGTATTATTGACATACAATTTTATCACACAATTAAAGTATACACTTGGATAAGTTTTGATATATGTATATACCCATGAAATTATCAGTACAATAAACATAAAGAACATATTTATCGTCCCAAAAGTTTCCTTCTGCTCCTTAGAAATCCAACCCTCCCTTCCCAACCTCCCATCCCCATCCTCAGGCAACCACTGATCTGCTTTCCATCATTATAGGACTAGTTGGCATTTTCTAGAATTTTATATAAATGGAATAATATAGTATATACTCTTTTTTATGTGGTTTAATGATTTTGAGATTCATCCATGTTGTTCACTGTATCAATAATTTTTTTTTATTATTGAGTAGTATTCCATTATATGGATTACATACACAATTTGTTTAACCATTTACCTGATGATGGACATTTGGGTTGTTTCCAGTTTTTAGCTGTCATATATAAAGCTGCTAAAAACATTCATGTGTGTACTTAACGATAAATACCTAGGAAAGAAATGACTGGATCACAGAGGAGGTGTATGTTTAACTTTTTGAGAAATTGCCAAACTGGTTTCTGAAGTTTATACTATTTACATTCCCATTAGCAGTGTAAGAGTTAAGGTTGTTCCACATGATTGCCAGCACTTGGTATGGTCAATCTCTTAATTTTAGCTTTTCTAGTGTGTAGTGTTATCTCGTGTTTTAAATCACATTTCCCTGATAATAAAGAAAACATCTTTTCATGTGTTTATTTGCCATTTGTATATCTTCTTTAGAGAAATGTCTGTCCAAAATTTTTGCTGAGCTGCATATACTTTTAAAATATATTTTAGATACAAATCCTTTGTTCTTTATATATCCTAGGAATATAAAGAGGTTTTTAAAAAGTATATTCTAGGTACAAGTCCTTTGTTGGATATATGTTTTGCGAATATTTTCTCCTACTGGTGACTGTGTTTTCACTTTCCTAATGGTATCTTCTAGAAAGCAAAATTTTTAAATTTGAATGGATCTAGTTTGCCAACTTTTTCTTTTATTGCTTGCATTTTTTGTGTGTCACATCTAAGAATTCTTTGCCCAGCCCAAATTTATAAAGATTTTTCTCCTGTGTTTTCTTCTGGAAGTTTTATAGATTTGATCTTCCACTTAGGTTTGCGATCCATTTTCAATTAGTTTTTGTGTATGGTGTGAGGTAAGGGTAGAGGCTTATTTTCCCCCCCATGCAGATATCCAGTTGTTCCAGCACCATTTGTTGAAAGGATGATATTTCCCCCAAAGTATTCAATCTTTTGCCATTAACTATGATGTTAGCCTTAAGTTTTTCACAGATACCAGGTTGAGGGACTTCAGATTGAGGGAGTCCCTTTCTTTTCCTACTTTGCTGAAGGATTTTATCAAGAATAAATGTTGGATTTTGTCAAATCCTTTTCCTGCATCTACTGAGGTGATCGTATGTTTTTTTTCCTTTTTCAATTTGTTAATATGGTGAATTACATTAACTGATTTTCAAATATTTCTCCAACCTGTCATTTTTCAATAAGTCCAACTTATTTGATGAATTATTCTTTTTAATTTTGGGGGGGCATTTGTGTTCATAAAGGATATTGGTCTGTAGTTTTCTTTCCTTGGAATGTTTTTGTCTGATTTTGGTATCAGACTAATGCTGGCCTCATAGAATAAGTTGGGAAGTATTCATTCCTCTTCAGTTTTCTGGAAGATTTTATATAAAATTGGTATTTTTTTTCTTCCTTAAATGTTTGGTAGAAGTCACCAGTGAAGACATCTAGGCCTGGAGTTTTCTTTGTGGGAAGATTTTTAGATTATTTATTAATTTTTTGACAGAGAGAGAGAGAGCACAAGCAGGGGAAGCAGTAGGCAGAGGGAGAGGGAGAAGCAGGCTCCCCACTGAGCAGGGAGCCCAATGTGGGGCTCAATCCAAGGACCCCGAGATCATGACCCGAGCCCAAGGCAGACACTTAACCAACTGAGCCACCCAGGTGCCCCTGTGGGAAGATTTTTAACTATAAATTTAATTTCTTTATTGGATATTGGGTTATTCTTCTTATCTATTTCTTCTTGAATGTGTGTCACACTTTTGCTTAAAGCCCTCAGTGTTTCCCTGCACACCTACTTAAACCCTGGATGTAGCTCACAGTCTGTTTACTTACAGGGCCTTGTCTGGTCTGTTCCTGCCCTCCTTCCCAGCCTCATCTACACAGTAGCCTCCCCTCACTCACCATGTTTCAGTCACATCGGTCTTCTGGTTATTCCAAGATTATGTCAAACTCTTCCCCAACTCAAGGCCTTGACATTGCTTTTCCCTCTCTCTGGAAAGCTCTTTCACGGGTTCCTCATTCTCATCCCTTAGGTCTCAGATTATGTGTCAAGGAGGTCTTCCCTGACTATTATATTCAGCGTAGGGCCTGCTGGATACTCTCTCACACAGAATCCTGTTTCCTTCCCATCCGTAATATATTTATCTCATTCTGTCACCATTTTGTTTGCTTATTGTTAGCTCCCTAAGAGAAGGAATCTTGTCTGTCTTGTTCACCGCCTCATCCTCCACACCCAACATGAGATCTGGCACAAGTGAGGTGTTCAATTACTATTTTTGGTATAAGTGGACTCACTTAGAGGGTCCGTCAGGGGGTGAGGCAGGCAGTCACTTCTGTGAGCCTGCCCGTCAGGCTGAGGTTTTGGTCAGCCTGGAGTAGGTCAGGCAGGCACTGAGGGGGCCATCTACTCTATGGAGTGGATCTATGTGACTCATGAGCCCCCCTGTGAAGTCAGGCCAGGATTCCAGGGGACACAAAGAAGTGAAAAGCTGAGGCCCACCCCCAAGAAGTTCCTGGCCCACCTGTCTACCTGGAGGCTCACTGCTCCCTATTGCCCAACCAGGGGGTGAAATGGGGATGAGACAGGCCGAGCTGAGCCGGAGTCTGGTAGCTGCTCCTCAGCAACTCGGCCGCAGGCCTTTCAAACCCCATGGAAACCTCACCTGGAGACTGCTGTGCTCAGGAGGAGCCTGTGCGGGCAACACAGAGAGAGCTTTGTGGCTTCTTTCCTGCCCCACCTCCCAACCTCCCCTGACCTGGGCCCTCTGCTCATGGAAAGTGCCCCACTGGACCTGGCCGCCTGGCCCCAGGAGACAGGCCATGGTGCACACCGCCCCTGCCTGCTCTCCATGGGGGCAGGACATGGGCCTGTGCGCAGCTCCAGGCGCCACTCCTTGCAACTGAACCCATCCTACGTGCCCCTTGTCATAGACCAGAGGAGGCCCAGCTCCTTGGGCGATGAAGAGACCTTGCATGGAAGCTAGCGACTTCACAGTTAACCCAAGTTTCCCAAAGAACCTCCCCGGCCCTGGGTCACGGGTGGGACTGGAGTGCCATCACAGATGAGTATGTGTCGGAGGGTGAAGCCACTGCCGGCAATAACTAGGCAGCAGCACGCAGGCCGCCAGCCATCACTGAGATTCCCTCCTGCTCACTGACAAACTCCATGACTAGGGGGCCCTGCTCCGGTGACATCATCCTCCTCGCACACTGCTGAGGGAAATGAGCTCAGGGCGACCATCAGAGGCAGTTTGTTTACTTACAGGGACCCTGGCTGTCAGCAGCTCTTTGACCAGACATTCCCTGGCCTAGCCAGCATGAAGCAGAAGTTTCCTTAAACACATTATTTTGGCCTCAACCCACCACTCGCTCCCTTGTTTTCAGTTTTGGTTGTTTTGTGATTTTTTTTGAAAAAGGAAAATTCCCGGTTTTAGCCCCAAATTGAGTGGCCCAGGGGTGGTGGGGGGAGAGCATAATGACCCCCAGAGGACCTTTTAGAGGTTAAGTTGCTCCCACCTCGCCAGTAATCCCTGGAGCTGGGAGATCATCAAACCAATTCTCAGTCACCCATGTGTGCATGGGATTGGCGGGGGGATGGCCGGCATGACCTCCAGGGCAGACCCTCTCCTTCACGGCTTCCCTCATGGCCTCGGCCACCCTGAGTTCATACTCAAAGCATTTCCCAACTCAGCAATGCTGGCTAGGCCCTAGACCTCTCCCTCATTCCCTTCGGGTCAGGGATATTTCAGGAGAGCCCAAGAGCCGCCAGTTTTCACAGGCTCCAGGGGATTCCCAAGATGGCCACCCCCACCAGCCCTGGCTGAGAGGCACCGTCACTTCTCCTTCCCCAACTCTCTTCATATTGTTCCTGCTGGAACTTAGCCATTCTAGGGGCCTTGAGAGGACAAGGGTCACAGAAGGGGCTTCTCAGTCTCCCCAGTGCCCCAGGATCCTCAGGCTACCTTTGCCAGCAGCAGAGCAATGCCCTCCCAGGAGTATCAATCACGGGAGACAGGTGCCCTTTGCCTAGCTGGATCTGCCCACTATTGGGGCTGGTCAGGCAGGCCCAGACGTGTCGGGGAGCCTGAGGCCTTACCTGACCCAGCTCTGCCCTGTGGCTTCATCCTACTTAGCTCAGCATCCTACAGCACCAGGGAGGGGCTCAGGGGCAGAATCAGGTCAGAAGAGGGCATTGAACCTGCACTTCACCGCGCTCTACCTAAGACTGAGAAAATGTCACGGGTCCACATTAGAGAATGGGCTAGAGGGCATGGCTCACACACAGATCTGATCGGCAGCTTCTTAGAAGGCACTGATTTTCTCACCCAACTGTCCCTGCCCCCCCAACAAGGCCAGAACTCCCTGAACATGTGGTCCCATCATTTCAATTAATCAACACGTCTACTGAACCCAGAATCTGTAAGGTATGGAAGCTGGAAAGAGCCTTGATAAGGACAGAAGCTAACATTTATTGAACATCTACCGTGAGCCTGACTTTACACACATTATTTTAGTTAATCCTCATAACTCTGAGGGAGATTAGGAGACACAGCAGGGCGCCTGGATGGCTCAGTTGGTTAATTCAGCTCAGGTCATGATCCTGGGGTCGTGGGATGGAATGCCTTATAGGACTCCACGCTCAGCGGGGAGTCTCTTCTCACCCTCTCCCTCCGCCCCCCCCCCCCGCTCGCACTCTCTCTCTCTCTCAAATAAATAAATAAATAAATAAATCTTTTTAAAAAAATAAAGGAGACACAGCTTGTACAGAGCAGAGATGGGATTCAAACCCAATTCTGTCTGAACCCACAGATTCTACAATTAGGCATTCCTCCATTTGACTTCTAGAAAATAATTAACTCAGGAAATCAATCACACTCCTTCTGTAAACCAAGCAAGCAAGGCCTGTAAGTTAAAGGCATGGTCATGCAGCCCCTCCATTCTACAGATGAGGAAAATGAGGCCAGATCACAGAGTGAGTCTTTTGTTGAGCTTAGGACAGTGGCTCCAACTCAGATCACTGCCTCTTGTTCTGTGTTGCTGAATTCCAGCAAAGAAGTCAGAGGAGTTGGGAATTCAAAATCAAATCCATCCCTCTGGCTTACTGGGACTAAGCATTTTATTCAGCAGTTTGTTGTTGTGACTTACAACATTTAAATATTTAGACCTATGAATTTAAGCCTTCATTTGTACTCTCGCCCTGGTTCTTGCAAACATTAGGAGCTGCCCTGGAAACCTCTCTAAACTCCCAGTGCCCGGTGTTCACAGGGCAAGCACTTTAAAGATAGCTCTTAGTAAATGAGAAAATAATTTTGTGAGTGAATTGAATGAGTGAATGAAGGCTTCTGCACAAATGTAAATAGACAGGCATATACACTTTCAGGCACTCACCAAAACATTACTGACAAATATCTACCCAGACTCCCAGAGACGCATGGCTAAACTTACATCTAGGAAGAGCGGTACGTGTTTATACCAAAATAACCTAAATGCTCACATGCATACTCCCGCAGAAGCATGTAGGCAGGTGTAGACTCACTCATCTACGCAGAGGCCCCCACGTTCCCTTGAACAGACCCACATACATGAGCTTACACAGAGATGTGGACTCATAGATAGGCTAGCTGGCAAACACAAGTACACGCTTCCCCGCCGAGAAAGACAGCTCCGACCAGAAATACAGCCATACAGACATACAAACACAGAACAGTCACATCAATTCACACTGATACTGGCAGCTAGACAAAGATGAAGCTGTAGGCCTGAGACAGACTGGGAGCGAGACCCTGTCCACAGAGACCCCTGGGCTACCCTGGGCTCCCACACTATGGGCCGCCCTCCCCCTTCCGTCTGCGGCCAGAGGGGGCTCCTAGAGGAATTCCTTTTGCAGACTGGCTGAGATCTCTCTCTCCTCCCCCGCAATCCCAGGCCAGAGTCCCACAGGCAGGGAAGCATGGTGTGCGCAGGGGGTGCTCCCCCTTGCCAAGGACTCTGCCCTCTGTCCCCGGGCACCGCCCATAGCCTGCCAAGCCCAGGCTGGGCGCTGGCCTCCAGACAGAAACAAAGCTGCACTCAGGTCCTGCTGCCCCAGCTCTGCTCCCAAAACCATGATTTAGGAGGGGTTGGTGAACAGCACTTTTCCAGAGGCCTGACTTCCTCAGGAAATGGCTCAGCCACAAGCCTGCTCTCCAAAACAGGCGTAGGATGAAAACACCTCTGCTCCTCTCCAAACACACGGGCCCCCCCCTCACTCAGAGCCCCTATGTAATTCCAGCCACAGCATCCACAGCATCCCAAGGCAGTGGAGAGCAGTGAAAGGCCCAGCGTCTAGTCCTGCTTCAGCGGCTGACTCGCTGTGTTCACCTCCATAGAATGAGCCATTTATTTGCGCGTGATGCGTTCGGATGTAGCTAAAATGATAGAGAAGTCTCAGATTCCCCAGGCAGTCTCTGGGTAAGGGTGAGGGGCTCCAACCCTGGGACAGTGGCCTGGTGTGGGCCTCCTCTTAAGTCACAGGGTCATTATTACAAGCACAGAGCTTGTCCCAGGAATGCCTTGAAACTGAGGTGCCTCCTGCTGAGGCAAAATGAGGACTCAGACGGGGCGCCTGGGTGGCTCAGTCGTTAAGCGTCTGCCTTCGGCTCAGGTCATGATCCCAGGGTCCTGGGATCGAGTCCCGCATCGGGCTCCCTGCTCAGCGGGAAGCCTGCTTCTCCCTCTCCCACTCCCCCTGCTTGTGTTCCCTCTCTCGCTGTGTCTCTCTCTGTCAAATAAATAAATAAAATCTTTAAAAAAAAAAATGAGGACTCAGGCAAGGGAATGTCCTGTGTGGCCTGGAGACAGCGGTCTCTCCTCCCCCTTTCCACCCTCCCGCCAGGTTCCCTAGGCCTCTGCTGGAGGTGGACACAGGGCTGCGACCCCACCCAGCCGGGTGGGCCAAGACTCTGGAATGTTGCTCAGCACAGCTGACCGGACAGGGGAGACTGTTTATTCTCTGCTGTCGGGAACATCCCAGACGATCAGGGGCATTTGCCTGCTGGCAGGCCCTGGATTGGAGGACTCCAAGAAGTCAGCTTAATCAGAGCAGGCTGATGGCCTGAGCTCTGGGAAGGCAGCGGAGGTGGAAGGGAGGGGCCACCCCTCCCTGCCCCGCATTCCATGCCTTGTGCCTCTGAGCTCACCCCCTGGGTCTGCAGTGGCGGGGCGGAAAGGTGAACGAAGCTGAACCCAGAGCTCTTGTTAATAGTGTGGCTGTCAGGAGACTCTTTCCATGGTCCCATTCCCAGCATCCCAGGTGCCCCCTGCTTATGAGACATGGCGGAGCTCATGGCCTTAGCCTAGGAAGGGAGCTCATTTTGCATCCCCCAGACCCAGTATTGCCCATTCCAACCTCCCTACACCCCCAGCCCAGATCCTTTTTGCTCAGGCAGCCCCTCTAGCTGCAGCCTTGTGTTTGTCTGACTTCTCATTACTCCAGCTCTCGAGTCAGTTTTGACGCTGCCTCTTTCAGGCCTTTTCACCTTGGGCAAGTCACCTCTCCAGGTCTGTTCCTTCTGTAAAATAAAGATTATAGTATCTGCCTCACAAGGATATCTGAAGACTAAATCGTTCTTCCAATACGCCCACCCTGCAGGAGGTACTGGAGAGATGGTAGTACTTTTCTCTCCCATTCTTTCTTCCTATTGGTGCAGACCCAACTTCTGGTCTTCCTGAGGGCCAGGCCCCTCCAGTGTATCTTGTAACACCTGCCCTGATATTGCTGCTCCCAGATCTCAGAGTGCCTTGGGGTTCTGTAGGCTGGAAACCTCTCTGGAGAAGAATCCAAGTTGACCCAAGGAAGCCCTTGATGTGGAGGCTACAGAAGGCCCAGAACATGGTGGGCTTTTTTCGTGTGTTTTGCCCATTTCTCATTTTGCACATGTTTGAGCGTCTTGTCCAAAGGGTGTGGGGGCCAGGAAAAATTCATCAATCCTGACTCATTTGTTCGGAATTCATCTTTCTAAATATTTAATAAAGGGTTTACAGCAAAAATAATGAAGTTCCAGGATGGCAAAGGGTATTCGTTAAGGACCCCTCCCCACTGTATCCCCACAAGAGCCAAATTAAACTGTTAAATAAAAAGGAATTTAATGGTTCGCAGCCAGAAGTCTGGCTTTAGGCACGACCGAACTTAGTACTCAACATCATCAGGACTCCGTTTTTCTTCCTCTCTTGGCTCTGCTCTCCATTGTGATGTCTGACTCTCACATTGAGGCCTTGGCGGGGTGGGGGTAGGGGGCGGAGCTGGACAGAACGCAAGCACCTCTTTCCCAGCAGCCCCTGCAAAAACCTTATGGTCTCCTATTGAGTCACATGTTGGTATCTGAACCAATCACTAAGGCCAGGGGAATGTAGCTTGCTGATTGGCTGAGGCCTGAGCCACTGCTCCGCCCCTAGAGTGTGTGGGCGGAAGGGGCAGTCTGCTTTACCCAGAGCCAATGAGAGTGGAAAAGAGGTAGGTGTCCCAGAGGGAAGCTGGGGTATGCGACCAGGAGGGTGAATGGACCATGGGCCACAAGAACAACAGGTGTCATCCAAAGGAAATCAATGGTTGGAAGAGCTAAGAAGACTAATACTTTTCAAGCACCCCCAAGCCCTCTAAAAGTAGAATTGATTGCTAGTTTTTAAATCCCTACAGATTGGGGTGCCTGGGTGGCTCAGTCGTTAAGCGTCTGCCTTCGGCTCAGGTCATGATCCCAGGGTCCTGGGATCAGCCCCATGTTGGGCTCCCTGCTCTGCGGGAAGCCTGCTTCTCCCTCTCCCACTCCCTCTTAAATAAATAAATAAATAAATAAATAAATAAATAAATAAATAAATAA
>NC_058411.1:103710538-103796243 GCF_002201575.2 Neomonachus schauinslandi
TAAATAAATAAATAAATAAATAAATAAATAAATAAATAAATAAATAAATAAATAAAATAAAAAAATCCCTACAGATCTCTGAGAGGCAATGTGTTACTGGACGCATTTGGGATAGCCTTTATTTGCCTGGGAACAATAAAACTACATCTTTGAGCCAATCTGTAATCCATACTTCCCAGGAATTCATACTGGCCGGGTCTCCTTCCTGACCCCACTAGTGGGCAGTTTGACTGACCTGCCCAATGCTATGGGGGCTAGAAGGCCCTGTCAGGCCCACAGACTGTTTGCACCCGGGTCTTCCTTTGGCTAAATGGGCATTGAAAGAAGTTTGACTCCAGTGGCCCTGGCCTTCCCTTTCTCGCCCTGACCCCTCAAATCTCCTCTTGCCCTTGAATCTCCAGGGTTGCTTGCTTTCTACCACCACTCACCCCAATTTATTCCTAAATCCTGTTCTTAGAAGGGACTCTGTCACCAGTCACATGTATATGAATAAGCATAAAATCAGTAGCTTAACCTTTCACAGGACTATTTGCATTTTAACTCTGAGCCTTTTCAGTGAAACAAAAGGCTCTGTCCTGCCTACCCCTGAATATTCCCAAAAGGAACACAGTGCAAATGGGACTCAGAAATCAAGCATCCAATGTCCACAACCTTCCCTGAAACCCTCACACATCCACATGGCCTTGCCATGCAGTTTTTTTTCTCAAGTCAAACTTAAATCACCTTTGCTGACATTCAACCATTACTCTCTGCTATGGCAGGGAAGTTTCTTGCATCCTTTCATCCACTTATTCACTCAACAAACTTGAGTATCCACCATATTTTAGATTCTTGAGTATACCAAGACAGCCTGGGCCCTGCCCACAGCTTGCAGTTGAATTTAAATGCAGGAAACATCAACTTCACCAGCAGATTTTTAACACATGCAAAGCCAGGCCCAGTGGCTGGTATACAGTAGGTATTCAATAAGTGCTACTTCCCTTCTCAGGGCTGCATGATGTGGAAAACACTGGAAATTTTCTAAAACCCTTTCCAGGTGAACAAGAGTGCCAATGGCAGTGGGTGGAGATGGTGGTTTCTATCTTGCTTCAGAATGTCCTGATTTGTTTTGAATGTTCCAAATGTCAGGTTGGAGATCATACAAAGGAGAGGGGCTTATTCTAACCAGATCAGGGCTAGAGGCAGCCCAGGACACTGTCTCCCTGGTACACAGTCCCAGACAGTTTGGAAACAAACAGAAACCCATCCAGAGGAGGGAGACTGACAAAAGCAAAAACAAACAAAGGCCAAGAGATGGAAAACTCACGAGGTAGGGCAGGTGGAAAGGAGGGGAGCAGGGAGAGAGATGGGTGGGGGCTGTGGAGGGAGCTTAGGGAAGGGAATGGTCTTGGGGTTTTGTGTGTGTGTATGAGAAGCTGAACCCAGCTCCCCCCAACCAGCCCAAGAATCACCATGGCAACGGGGAGGGTGAGTGCAGCTGATTCCAAGCCAACACAAAGCTCCAGGGCTCAGCAGCAGGAATGGGCTCAGATGCATGGGGTCATGTTCTAAAGAAAAAGATCTGAATTGGGCTCTTTAAGCCACAAACGCCCTACCCACTCCTGGTTTTATTGGCAGTCAGTGTTTAATGAGATGAATTAATCAGAAACGACAGTGATCCGCATTCCTCCTCCATGTCTCTCTCACATACATACGTACACTTACCCAAGAGCCCAGAGTAAAACCCCTTCCCTTTGTGGGGGGAAACCGACAGCTCATGGGATTCTTGGCACTTTCCAGAAGCAGGGACCGAACCTGTGGGAGTTCTACTTGCCATCCCCTCCCCAAACTGTCCCCCCTGACAGTGGCATTAGTGACAGAGGGTTGATGGGGTTGCTTTCACAAGACCAAGGCACCTGGGTCTCCCATGTGAGGTGGCTCCAGCTGAACCATCTGGTCTTCTCTGCCATCAGCCGCCTGCTGAAGCTCTTGGCCCTGAAGGGGTTTGTCAGCAAGGAGACTGCTTCTTCCCGCTTCATGAAAAAGTGTCTGCAGCGTGAGCCCCCCTGAGCTCCCAAACCCCAGCACCCAAACTTGCCCTTCCCTGGAGCTGGCTGGCCTCTGGGGTCCGCCTTAGATGTCAGGTTGGAGCTAAACAGAACTGTGAGACTTTGTCTCCTTCCTGCCTCTCCGTTCCCAGCTACCCAGGGATCTCACACTATCCCCCATTACCCTGGTCCAGGGTTGACTCATCCATTAGGCATAATACGCACAGGGCATAGAGTCCACATTATAAAAATGTTTTAATTTCCTTTAAAATCAGAAGGAAAAAACAAGCTTGTAAGGGGAAGCAAACATTTTAGTATTTAGTAGTAATATATTCATCTTTATACCAACACAATCATAAAACATCATTTTTTAAAAATATTTTATTTATTTGAGAGACAGAGCACAAGCAGGGGGGAGCGGCAGAGGGAGAGGGACAAGCAGACTGCCCGCTGAGTACAATCCCAGAACCCTGGGATCATGACCTGAGCCAAAGTCAGAGGCTTAAGCGACTGAGCCACCCAGGTGCCCCATAAAATATAATTTTAGATCTTTTTTATTGAGGAAGGAGTTCAGGAAGGCAAAAGGGCCCATGAAGTGATAATGTAGTTCTGCCCTCATCTCCCTTTCTGCTCATTTCAACCCTCGAGACTCCAGGGATTTCCTTCTGTCATATCAAAATGTACGTGTCCAATGGCCCCCACCAGCCTAGGAGGTCCTGGAGGATAGGACCATTCTTCACCCATCCTCATGGCCGCCCCCCCCCCCATATGCTCAATGCCTGCCCCACGCTCACATCAGGTATTGCATTGACTCTGGGGGAGGCAGGGGGAGGGCAGAAACCTCAGAAAAAAAGAAAGCCTAGGTTTTAAAGAAATATTGCCTGAGAATTGCTGGAAAGTGCACATTTCACATTTATGCAGGAGGACTTTGTCCACATCCCCCGTGCTGAACTCTACTGAAACTGTTCCCACCAAATTCGCCAATGATCTCCAACTCAGTAAATCCAACAGATACTCCTCAGGCATAATTTTGACTGCTCCGCAGCTTCTGACACTGTTCAAGACTTCCCTGTTGGCTTCCATGACACTTCGCTGTCTTGGTTTCCTCCTATTTCCCTGGACATTGCTGCTAGGTCTCCTTTGCATGCTCATTCCCTCTGCTGGGCCTTAAAAACTAATAGCAGCAGCTGAAACACACCAGCTATTTGCTGTGCTGAGCCCTACTGTGTCAGTTCTGTTAATCCTCTAAACCATCCTAAATCTATTCTGCAACCACCAGCCAGAGTGATCTTCCTGGAAACCAAACCTGATCCTACCATTTCCTTGCTTAAAACCTAATGGCTCTCCCTGACCCTCAGCTCTGATGGTCTTGCATGACCTGGCCCCTGCGTACCTCTCCAGCCCCATCGCTCACCACAGCCCCTTCCTGTGTGGCCCTCCTGCTTTTAACTTCTCCAGCAAGAACTCTAGGTCTTTACATGTACTCTTCCCACTGCCTGAAACACTCTTCCCCCACCTCTTAGCTTAACACCAATGGCTCTGTCAGGTTTCAGTTGAACATCACCTTTGCCGGGAGCCCGGGGGGGCCGTCGAGGATGATGGTTATGAGGGTCACACTGAAACCTGTCCAGCGCAGCTCCCTGCTCTGTGCCACTTCCCATGACCATGTAGCCTTGGGCAAGCTATGACACTCTCCAGGACTTCAACTTCTCATCTGTTGTCAGAATTAAAGAAATCAGTATCCGTAGATGCTCTGCAATGCTACACGTGTCATCTCCATATTTCCTGACCCCAGATGAAGTTGAGGATCCCTGCCAAGTATTTCCCAAAACTTCTTTATAGTATAATCCAACCTCCTTCCTGGGAATGCCTGTCCATATCTGCACCTGGCCAGACCTCAGCTCCAGGAGGGCAGGGCATTTTGACCTTGATCTCGCTCCTATTTCTTGTGCCTAGCACACAGTAGGTGCTCATATTTGTTCAATCAATGACTAGAAATCTAATACCTACTAGATACCCCAGTGATACATGCTGTCAGGAAACTGCTACCTTGAACAGAGAAGGGAAGAGAGGATAAGATTTTTAGCAACAAGGCCCACACGGCAGCCTCTCGCTGAGGCTGAAAGCAGTCACAAAGACAACTTGGTAATTAGGAAAATATCTTTATTATTTTTGAAATGTTGCCATTTTCAATGTAAAAACCATGATAGTGGCTTTTTCGCACCTTCACAGATTATAGAAAACTGACTTTCCACCTTCTTCACAGAAATCTACCCCCCAAATCAGACAGGGCTCCATGATGGCTGAAACAGGGCAGGAAGGAAGGGCAGAGAATCAGCAAGGACAACTGCAGCTCCCCTGGGCAGCCAGAGGCTTTCTCTGCACTTTCAAAGCCCAACTTGAGTCCCAAAGACCTGTGACCCCTGCAAGGGAGGCTCAGTCCATGCATATTTGTGGCCCACAGAAGGCCTGCGGCGTGGCACCTGTGGCTCGGAGGCCCCAGTCAAGGCAGCTTCGTGAGAACGAGAACGGGACGCAGGCCTGCGGCGCAAATCCTTTTCTCAAAAACATGGCCAGGAAAGAAACTACGGGCACTGGCCAAAGAGTGCTCTAGGTTTAGAAATCTCCCCTTTTACTCAGCTCCCGGACATGAATTTGTCAAATAGCTATTAAAAAAAACAAAAACAAAAAAAACCCCAAAAAACCCAGAAAACAAACATGTGTTTCCATTTCAGCTGTAATCAGCAGTTGGTAATTTTTAGAAAAAGATAACATGAGTTGCTCATTGTCAAGTCTGTCTTTTTTATCAGGCCTCTGGCTCCTTCCTTTCTCATCCATGGTTGGGGCAGTGGGGCGACAGCTGTAGCAGAAGGCTGTTTGTGGATTTGGGAAAACTGTGAAAATGTTTTGCACTCGCGTACAAAGGCTGATGGAATTCAGAAACGATCCCACCAATTTTTATGAGAAACAGGACTGTTCCTCTTGGGTGTCTCAAGTCAAAACAAGGCAACCGCCTAGTGATTTATAGTCCCCACTACACGTATTCCACCTTCCAGAAGGCATTAGAGAAAGGGCCAACGTCTGCCAGGAGCGATTGTCAACATACCACCGGCAGCTTGGACACTTTGTTTTTAAATGCAGCAGGACTTTTTCCTTTGGCCCTGGCAGAAAAGCCAACTCCCTAGGATCGTTTAGGAAGCAGCAGACAGGAGGACTCCCCTGAAACCTCAGAGTGAGGGGACTCGTGGTCCCCACTGACCGGAGTGTGGCCGGGAGCATCATTAAAGGCAATCAATATGTTTATGGCATATGAAAATTGTCCTGTGGTCCCCAGCTGGCCCCCAGACCCCACCCGGTTGGACAGGGGGCACGGGGGGTGCAGAACAGGTTGTATCGTAAGGCACGTGGTCGAGGAGGCCCCCACACCAGGCCCAGACGGATTATCTCTTTGCACGATTCCAAACGTGTTGGAAAGCTGAGGAATTGATGGCACTCACAATAAGCAGCAACAGCAGATACAGGGATAGCACGACCGTAAACCAATGGCTGGAAAACCAGGACAGCTGGCTGGAAGGCCTGCTTAAGGGGGGGGGAGAAAAAGGGATGTTGGCAAGAAGAGAAAACCATTTTTTTTCTAAGTGTATGCAACAACTTCTGGCTCAAAGAAGATGAAATGATGAATTTCATCCTCTGGGTGAGCCATGAAATGAAGCTTCGTGCGTGCTCCTTTGCTCAAAAAATCTGGGGCTATTTGCCTAGCACCAACACATCTTTCACCAGAACATTTTCTAAATGTACAAAGACAGCTATGCAATGAGCTCATCCTGATCTTCTCTCCTATGGCTCCTCTTGCACCTTTTACAACCTGTCTTTCCTCCGGCGAGATTTTGGTATCTAGAAGAATGACCTTGCTCGGGGTGTCTGCCCAGATGGCAGCAGGTGGCAGGTTATTTAGCACAAGTCTTTCACTGTGAGACATGTACAGATATCAGTCTGAGCTGGGGAAATCCTCTTTGGCCCACTGGGTGATGATCTAAAGCGTCCAAGTGTGCACTCAAGAGACACTCCAGGGAGAAGTGGGAAAGGAATGGAAATTGCAAGTAGAAAAAGCCAGACGGTTTCAAACCAAAGGATAATGTTCCTCGGACTCAGGAACCCTATACAAATTTCCCCACAGTTGGGCTGGGCGAGGGGAGGATTTTACCAGTTTATGAAATCTTGAAGCGTGGAGACCACTGGAGTGGGGTGTATTAAAAGTGACCCCCTTTCCTATCTGACCTGCTCCTCTGCTGCTCGTCCCCATCAGAAGCTCTGCCACAGACCCAACCATGCGACAGGATCTCAAAGTGACCCTTGACCCTGGAGAACCCTGCACATCCACCTGCTACCACACTGCGGAGCTGGGCTGAGGCATCCGCCATGGCTCTGAGGCGCTGAACGGTCTCATCTGCTGCTGAGTTACAAGTCTCTGTCTTCCTCGCTAGGAACATACAGTCCCTCTTAGGGCCAGGACCACATCTCCTCAGACCCTTCTTCCTCACCCCTCGCCATGTGTACTGGAGTGTCCTATACACTTCACACACAGCTCAAGTCTGAGGCTGGGGGCAAGGGAAGCTGATAACGGAGAACCCGATACTCGGAATGCAGCTTTGAGGTGCTGTCCTGGGCCTCTGGCGGGGACCGCCCTCCTTACCTGCTGGGCTGCTTCTGCGAGTACACCAGCAGGTACTTCACGCGCAGGAGCTGGTTATTGGTGACCACAAAGTACTTCGGGGGGATGTCTCCCCCTTCACTGTGTTTGATTCTCGCTCTCCTGCGATCTATCTCCTTGGAATCTGAATAAGGAGAATTAAGTACAGCTTTACTGGGGGGACATTCAGTAATAAGAGGAGCAAATTATGAGTAGAAACAGGTCAAGCCTCCTGGCTGTGAGGGTGGAGAAGCCCCAGCAGGCTGAGGAATGGCCTGTGTGTACGAAGCAGCGCTAAAAAAGTAGGCGAATCTGACAAACCAGAGAGGGAAACAAAACAAAACAAAAACACAGGAAAATAATAGGGGATACAAGGGGGGAAAAACTGAGTTGGGAAAGCAGAGGGAAGAAGCAGATGGATGGCCGTAACAACAACAACAACAAAATGATCTGGGCTTAGGTACAGGACTTGACCTAAAATGAGTCTCTTAACAGGCATTTTAAATTAACCATCCAGGGGCACCTGGGTGGCTCAGTCGTTAAGCGTCTGCCTTCGGCTCAGGTCATGATCCCAGGGTCCTGGGATCGAGCCCCACATCGGGTTCCCTGCTCTGCAGGAAGCCTGCTTCTCCCTCTCCCACTCCCCCTGCTTGTGTTCCCTCTCTCACTGTGTCTCTCTCTGTCAAATAAATAAATAAAATCTTTTAAATTAACCATCCAGATTCTTGAGCTTCTTAGAACTCTTACGGTCCACCCTTTGTACCAAGACTTGTTTAAAAAACAAAACAAAAAACCCAAAACTTTTTAAAAAAACGTGATGAAGCTTTACAAAACCAAACAAACAAAGCTATGTGACAGCAGACACTGCAAGGTTTTGTTCTGATGTTTAAGGTCAGAGTTTGCAAACTTCTTAAGAATTATAAATGCAAATATTCACACTGCCCAGTTTGGAAGGGTGGCGTCAGACCTGGGCCCGTTCCTCAGGATTCCAGTTGTTTTACATTAGAGGCCAGGAACAGACAGTTTTCTCAATTCTCCTTTTCTCAGTGGAAGCAACAAGTCAGTTCTGGAGACTAGAATAACAGTTCTGTGACTCTTCTGCTTCTGAGAGCAAAACAGCAGGGTGCACGAGGCAGAGACTCCAAGGAATGTATCAGAGTGGACTGAGGTGGCTAGCTAGTCATCTGCTCCTCGGAGAGCCCGGGATTTACTCCCCGTGGCTTCGGTTGTCTCCCTTGTCCTCTGGGCACCCACCCGGGCACACACCAGAGTAGCCTGGAGGGACAGGGTCTGGATCCACGTCTTTAGCTTCAGTTTAGCAAATACCTATGGAATGTCAAGTATGTTCCAGGCTCTCCGCAGATACCAGGTGCTCAAGGGTGACTGAAACCCAGTTTCTGCCTTCAAGGAGCCCAGATTCTGGCCTTGCACGCTCACTTTTGTCTATTGAAGCTCACCTCCTCCCCAGAGCTTTCCCTGAGCGCTTGGACCTACTCTGATTGAATGAACCTTCCTCTTAGCTGCTCCTGTGGACCTCATCAGCCCCCTCCCCTGGCATTCTCTGTCCACCACCTCATAGTAAGTTTATCTTTTCCACCATGTGTCCCTAAGGACACTGCTCACTCCTTGAAGACAAGCTCCTGTCCCAGGTTGCTTTGGACCCAGCCCATCCCTTGGCAGGTGGGCCAACAGCAAGAGCCTGTACATTTAAGAGGCCTGCAGCCCGGGTCCAGGCCAAGTGCTTACTCACCCTTCTTCTTCGTTTGGCACTTGACATCTGGATGATCAATGACTTCACACACAGCCACGCAGCTGAGGATGGGGCCAAGGAGGCTGCGCTGCCATCCAAGGCCATGGGGGCTATAAATGAGGGCCAGGCTCAAGTCACTGGTGAGGTAGGTCCCTTCCCCAAACAAGGATGTCTGGAATGGCAGAGGTTAACAAAGAAACAGGGCTGAGTGAATGTAGTTGGCACAGCAAGAAGACGTAGGTCTTTCTTCAACAGAACTGTAAACACAAAATTCTCAAGCCTCTTTTTCCCCCTGGAAAAGGCATATAATGTCAACTCCTTCTAAGACATCATCACAGAGTTATAATTATAAACACATTCCTATCTGATGACAGTTTAACTGATTGTGGATGTGCCCGCCTAGCCTGGCAAGTTAGTGATCAAGGTTGAGTGAGAAATACATAGGTGTAAGAGTCCCAACAGATCTGAGTTTGAATCGGGACTGCACCTCCAACAAGCTGGCAAGTTATAGAAACTCTCTGGGTCTCAGTTTCTACATCTACAAAACAGTGATGAGTACCTCCTTCACAACATCATCGGTGAGGATTCAATGAGATAATGTACATAAAGCATTGAGCTGGACACCTGGCACAGGAGGAGTGGCAAGAATGTCAGAATATATTTGTAATTCCTGTTACACGAATGCATTTAGCATGGTTATACGGATGGCCCTGCAGAAGCAAAGTCATGCACTTATGCACAGGGAGGGGGATCACACTTGAGGGTGGAAGGGACCTAAGTTGTCATGTGGAAAAGAAATGAATCTCAGACCAGAAAGTGTAACCAAATAAGGCAGGCCTGTATTAGGGGCAGGGTAAGTATTACGCTTTGTGTGGGTGTCAACCAAGAAAATGTCCAAAATCTAGGAGGCAGGTCCCTAGTGGTAGGGTCTAACTGATGTCCTCCATGAGGAAGCGTGTCAGGGGAGAGAGAATGAGCCCAGGTGATAGAACTGCAGGCACAGCAAACACATCTTCTGCCCATGGTAGACCATGGCAAAGGGCCAATAATCAACCATGATGGCCAACACAAAAATATCAATTGTGGCACTCAGTCAGACTGACTCAGAATCCTTCTCATTTCAGGTAGCGGCTACCAATGGATGGAATTTGAAATTCAAGTTGAAATTCAATTGCTATCTTTGGGGTTGCAGTATCTGTATCTGTTGAGTGAACTCAAACTACTCACTGAACACCCTAAGCTTGGGAACTGAGAGATGTACTATTCAGTGGCACCAGGCTTCCACAATTCTAAGCTGGTTCGGTGAAGCTTAGGGAGAATGAAACAAGCCTTTGCTTTACCTTTGGGAAGCCCCTTGCCAAGTTAGGCAGTGTCCCCATGTCTCAGAAGCTGACACAAACATTCTCCAAGGACACTGGATGTCATCTGATCTGACTCCACATCCATTCTAAACTCTGGCTGCCATATATACACAGACTAGACTCCCTTGACTCAAGAACCTCGAGCAAGACTGCTGTGAGCAGAGGCACGAGAGAGTGGGAAAGGTGGGGTATCTGTACTATGAAAATAATCTCAAATCTTCATCTGGCAAGTAAGCCCCCTTGAGCAAGCCCCTCACTGAAAACCCAGACAGAAGTGGTCAACAGAGCATCAGCTTTACGAAAGGACTCTGACAAGATGCCTCTAAGCAGCAACTCCCTGGACACTGACGTGAAGGTTTGCTGTACAAGCCTGTAATCTGCAGGTGGCTTCTCCAGGCAGGCTCTGCCATGAAGCAGAGGCCCCCTGGATTCCAGTAGCCTGGCCACAGTAAGAAGCTAAGAGCCAGTATAAACAAGTCCATCATCCTGTGCAAAACCCAACTGCACTAATCAGCTACAGCAGTGTTGGAAAAGTCTCTCCAGCCCCGGGGCTGCATCGGCCACAGCTGAGCCCATGGCTCACGGAACCAGCCCCTCCGACGAGACAGATGCTGGCATGACTAGGGGGAGGCCGCAGCCCTCTGACTACCCCAGAGTCCCTCTCCATCCGCCTATGAAAGCAGCCACTGCTTTCTTGGAGTCTAGTATGGGAAGAGCCCTTTGCATATATCAACTGTCTGAATCCTCTCAGCACACCAGAAGGTGGGTAATGACATCCTATTTTACAGATGGGGACACTGAGGCTCAGAGAGTTTAAGGAAATCTGCCCAGGACACAGAGCTGCTAAGGTGGTCTTTCCTGGCTCCTAGAAGGCTCTCCTCCCAGGCAAGTGCTTCTCAAACTTCAGCGTGCATACGAGTCACCTGGTGAGCCTGTTAACATGACCCCTGATCAGGTGGTCTGGGTGTGCCTGAGATTCCACCTGCCGACAAGCTCTCAGGTGAGGTGGATGCTGCTGGGCCAGGGACCATGCTGAGTCACGAGGATTGGCTACACACTGGAATCACCTGGCTTTTAAAGCATACTGGTATCTGGGCCCCACACCCGAGATCCTGATTTAATTGGTTTGGGATGCAGCCAAGCATTGGGATTTTTAAAAGCTCCCCAAGTCATTCCAAATGGGCAGAGGCTGGGAACCATCTTTAAATCATTACTTCTCAAACTGTAATCAGTGTAGGAATCACCCGGAGATCTTGTTAAAATGCAGGTTCTAATTCAGAAGGTCTAGGGTGGGCTCCAGATTCTGCATTTTCACAGGCTCCCAGGTGCTGGTGCTGCCGCTGGGCTGCAGATCACACTCGGGAGTGGCAAGGCCTTAGTGAACCTCTCCCCCCAGCCCCCACCAGCAAATGCCCCAGGGTTCTGACCCCCTGTCAGCAGGCTTAGGCCCCACCTTGTTCAGGTGGCAATGGAGCCCATTGTGGATGATGGAATGGAAGTTCTCGAGGCGGCTCCCATGGAAGGCGTAGATTAGGTCCCGTTCTCCTTTGGTCTCATAAAATTTGGCGTTCGCTGGGTTGGAGTATTCAATTTCAAACAGGAAGTCCGGCACGGGGACAGGCGTGTGAGGGGCACCAGTCAGCTTTTGGATCTTTTCGAACTTGAAAACACGTAGGAAGTCGCAATTTTATTTGGGAAGCTCGTAAGATGTGCTGCCAAAATGGCCTCCTAAAGCTCTGGGCTTAGGGCTCCTATGGGGCTCCGCTCATGAGAATAACTAGTTTCATGAGAATACAGACAACAATTTATAAATAAGCTCAGAGCTTACAGCTCAAGACTGCTTCCCTCTAATACTGTTTCTCCCTACACCAGGCTGCGAAGCATGAACTGCTCCTTCTAACTAAAGACTACCTCTAATTTTCATAACACCATCACATCCATTTCCTGCATTCCATCTTTACAATAATCTCAGGAGGTAGAAAGGTGTGATCGAGTGCAAAATGGCCCAAAACTTTTGCTCCCATCCTTGTCCATTTGCCCCTCTGTAAATGATTCTGCAGGCAGAATTCCAGAACTCCATCAAGAGGTGGCATCTACTTCTCTGCCCCTTGAATCTGGGCTTGGCCATGTGACTTGCTCTGACCCTATATATATAGCACGCGGAAACTTGAAAAGGGCCTCCTGCTGCGAACCCTTCACTACCATGGGAACAAGCCCTGCTAGCCTTCAGTAGGATGAGGGCCTCACAGCGGAGGCCCCCACCACAGCAGCCATCCCAGCTGAAGACCCAGACATGTGAGGTTACCGTAGATCATCCAGCCCCGTCCAGAACAACAACCCAACTAACCCACTGAATCATGAGAAACAATCAATGTTGTTTTAAGCCCTAGGTTTGGGGGATGGTTTGTTATGCAACAAAACCTAATTGATAGGGAAGAGTAAGCTCTTCCTGAAGGGCACTAATCCTTCCCAGGGCAGAGACCACATCATTTGGGTGATTTCTCAACGGTAAGTCAAAGACCAAAGCCAGTCTGTTTTCTCTGGGTTATGATTAAATGAGAAAAATAGGGACAACATAACAGATATGTTTATATTGCTGTCAGGTTGCCATGATCCTTTCTTTGTCCTTTTTTGGGGGCCATCCTCCTTTTTTTGTGGCCATCCTCTGTTTTCTGTATTAAAATATCCTTTTATAAAGTGATGATACATGGCAACCTAATGTCCTTACTTGGGCACAATAAAAAGCTGATAATCCTCACTCCATATGGTGCCAACACTCCACATTTGAACGAAATTTAACTGATCCATAATAAAAGTCAAGGAGCCACTGCCTTATCTACTTTACCTACAGTACCCAACATCTAGTAGATGCTTGATACCCATATGAGGAATGAATAAATCTCAATTTAGCAGATGTCAGAAGTGAAACCCAGAGATCATCTGAGTTAGCAACCCAGCCTGGACGTGAATATGGATCTCCTGACTCCCACTCCAGGGCTCTCTGTGTTACTGACCCTTTACCAACACAGGTGGATGCCCCTGGACACCAGAATCCGAAACACCCAGTTCTATGCCACTTGAGGAGGACTTTTGTCTTTAGCAGGAGCTTGTAAGATTAAATGCTCTTAAATTGAAATTGATGAAGTAAAGAACAACACCTATAAACCCCTGCTGCTTCTCCGAGGAAGGAGCACCAGATCAGGGATCTGCCATCCCTGGGGGAGCTCCGAGGGAGATCCCGGCCAGGCAAGGGAAACCAGATTACGGAATGTCTGGTCTGTGCCAGAAACTATACTGGGGGTGTCATACATTCTACCATAGCTCCCCTCTGAGGTAACTTAATATTCTCAATGTACAAATGGGGAAAAGGAGACTCAATATTGGATGGAAGTGGGATTTGACCCCAGAGCCTGAAGTGTTCCATTAACCAGGTTCTACCACTCTGTTTCCTGACAACTGGATGAGGCCAGTGTTTCTTAAGGTGTGGTCAAGGGCCCATCCTTGTTGGATTGACCTGGGGTGCTTGTGATACCCAACATTTCCTGAGCCCTTAGCATGTACCCTAAGGCATTCTTCTAGCTGGGAAGATTCATTCCATTCTCACAGCCAGTTCCCTGATGGAAGTATACCATTGCTATCCCCATTTTATAGATGAGGAGACTGAGATACTGAGATGCACCCGGTGGCCTGCTTCAGGTTCACCATAACGGGGAAAACACAGCTTTGCACTGCCGGCATGCAAGTTCCTGAGCCCACTCCTGACACAGAATCGGCATCTCTCAGGACAAGGTCCAGGAATCTGCATTTTCAGCAAGCTTCCCAGGCCATTCTGGTGCACAAAGAGGTCCCAGAGCCCTTCAGTCTTAGGGATCTGCTGTCCTATAGACCAAAGTCTCACCTCTGACTTCCCTGCACTGTGGATTGTCAGGACCTTTGAGGATAAAATCCAGCTCACCAGGTCCCTGGCCCGTATGTCTTTGTCTCCAGAGGACTGGAGAAGGTCTTTCAGGTTGGGTAACTTGCTGGCATCTGCAAGCTGAAGTGAGGAAAAACCTCCATTAGCAAGGATCCTGAACAGAATGATAACCTGGGGCCCTCTGGTGGTGAAACAGGCAAATTGCATGTCTTTCGTGTTTCAAGGAATTTCTTAAGAAGGAAAGAAAGGTACACCTCTGGGATCCCCCTTCCAAATACCAAACTCCAAAAGCTCTGAACCCTGAAACGTTGTTGCGTAACCCATTTGGTACAAAACCTGACCTGAGCCGCTGTGAGGTTAATCTTCACCTATCCCACTTCCTGTTACTGTTGATGTGATACATTTTGCAGCTGGAATATTAATGTCTGATTATGGGATACTGCCGCCTCGCTGGAGATGTTACCAAATACATGGCATATCCAAGTGCGGGTAAAGGGTGAACAAAGCCTTTTCCCTGCAGCATGAGCTAACCCCCTGCCAACCTGTCTCCTGGGGACCAGATGAAAGGAGTGTGGTGACTACATACATAAGCAGGCAACACTGCTTATGGTAAAAATGACCCAGAATGGTAAACTATACCTGGACTGGAAGAAACTATGAGTGGGGAATCCATGGCTTTGGGCTTCCCTGAGTGTGAGTGTGGTGACTTCTTGTGAGGACCCCAGCAGCTACGTCTGTGGTGTTACAAGGGAGCCCAGCCTCTGGGGCATGTGTGGCTTCACTGAGGCCAGGGCAGTTCCGGCACCTGCCCAATCATCTCCTCACTCCTTAGCCGCCACTCTTGGGGGGCAAAGACGAGCTCCTGGACCTCTGGAGCGGCCTTGTTGCGAGCTGGGATGTACCTCGAGCCTTCTGGTGTACGCTGGTGCCTCGGGTGAACCAAGTCAGACAGTTCGGTTGTGTGGGGGTAGCACATGATTACCTTTGTAAAATCAGGCAGCATCTGAATTTCAAAATACATTTGGTGCCAGGATTTCTGATAAGGGACAAAGGACCCCGATTTATGGATAGCTACAAGGTATCTATAGCTTTTGCTCAGAAATTACAACTCACTAGAAGGCAAGTCTCTCCGGCATGGCATTTAAAACATTGCAGCCGGGTGCTGTGTGAACACAGCCTGGGTTGGACCACCTCCAAGCTTTGCTCATTCAGTCCCTTGGGATGCCCCTTCCCCCACCTCTACTAACCCAGGCACCCCTCTCTCCTCTAAACCCCTAAAGTTCTCAGTCCCAACACTCCGTCCCAGTAAAGCCACAACTCCCGGAGGCCAAGGACTATCTTGGGTTTTTCTAACTCTCTTTCCTGGATGTAGAGGAAAGAGCAGACAGCTGTGGGTTTGAATCCCTGCTCCTTAGCAAAGCGCTGGGCCTGGCTGCACCTCAGTCTACTCTGACACAGAATCCCCACCGCGTCCATGTCTGGTCGCCGAGAAGATGAAAGACGGTCACAGATCTATCCATGCAAATTTCTTTTCTTTTCCATTTCTCTAGAAAGTTGGCTGTTGCTGACCTTGGGGGTTTTATTTCCTAATTTGGTAGCTGAAAATCAGAAACATTTCGGGACTACTTTATTCCTCTCTCTGTTTCTAAAGATTTGATCACTTGCCTTGGACTTCTTTTTTTTTAAGATTTTATTTATTTATTTGACAGAGAGATAGAGAGAGCACAAGTAGGCAGAGCGGCAGGCAGAGGGAGAGGGAGAAGCAGGCTGCCCGCTGAGCGGGGAGCCCGACAAGGGACTGGATCCCAGGACCCTGGGATCACGACTCCAGCTGAAGGCAGACGCTTAACTGACTGAGCCACCCAGGCATCCACTAGTCTTGGACTTCTAACAGAACTCTCTCTACCTGCCTTGTGGAGCATCAGTGAGGATCCAGTTAAAAACCATGGATGGGGCGCCTGTGTGGATCAGTTGGTTCAGCGTCCAACTCTTGATTTCAGCTCAGGTCGTGATCTCAGGGTCCTAGGATCCAGCTCCACGTTCAGTGGGGAGTCTGCTTGGGGATTCTCTCCTCTCCCTCTCCCCACACTCACGCGCTCTCTAAAATAAACCTTTAAAAATACACACATACAGGGGCGCCTGGGTGGCTCAGTCGGTTGAGCGACTGCCTTCGGCTCAGGCCATGATCCCAGGGTCCTGGGATCGAGCCCCGCATCGGGCTCCCTGCTCTGCGGGGAGCCTGCTTCTCCCTCTCCCACTCCCCCTGCTTGTGTTCCCTCTCTCGCTGTGTCTCTCTCTGTCAAATAAATAAAATCTTAAAAAAAAAAAAAAAATACACACATACATACATACCATGGATGTGTAGATGTGTAAATGCTCGAGTGCTGTTGCAACACGGTGGGGGAGGCAGCAAGGTAAAGAATGATGACTGAAGCCTAGTCGTCATCATAACAGAGAGGGATACTAACTATGGAGGGGACCAGGCGGGACTTCTGCTGGATAGGGGCTGGGGGAATAGAGGTCGGCAGGAGAGCCTCACAGAGGAGGTGACCTGGGCTTGCTATGTAAAGGTGCAGAAGCCGGAAGGTGCAGCGTGTAGTCAGGGAAGTGGACGGCAATGTGGTGAAGTGTGCAGGCTCTTTTCCTAGGCAGCCTGGGTGTAAACCTGGGCTCTTAAGTCCCTACTAGCTGTGGGACTTGGGTGAGTTGTTTGACCTCTCCTGGGAGTTGTCTGACCTTGAATCCTGTGTCTCAGTTCCCTCAAATACATAATTTGGATAGTATTAGTAGCCACTTCATGACATCCCTGAGGAGGTTAATCAGGTTAAACAAACGCGGTGCTTAGAGCAACAGGAGGATATTAAGTACTCTAGTGTTAGTGGGACTGTCAGGATGGTTGTCATCATTAACTGCAGGAGGGTCCATGTGGCTGGAGTGTGGGGGAGGGGTCGCCAGGAGGAAGAGGACTGAGAAGGTAACATCAGTCTGTGAACGGCCTTGACCCACCTTGGGGACTCTTGGCTCTGTTCTGTAGACTCTAGAGAGCCACTGAGGGTACCCTCTGGTGGCCATCCCCAGTGCCCGCTGCCCTCACAGTCCAGAGAACACCCCCCAGCAGCCTGTGGCCTCTGTCCTTCTTTTCTACTCCTGGTCCACGCTTGTTATCCCAGAGCCAGAGTGGAGTCTTCTCTCCCACGATGACTGTCCCCATCACTCCTATTCTCCAATCCCAACTGTGAGCCACAGCCCTTGCCAATTATTCAGACCTGGGCACAGGGAGCCCGCAAAAGGCCAGTCAGCTAAGCCAGGCCCCTTTTAGGGGTTCAGTCTGGGAAAGTGGGAGAGATCCCTCCTGGCTCCGGGCTGGACTTAGGCCCCTTTGAGCCCCCACTGGAGCCAGCCCTCTTCCAGAGCTCAGGCCCTCCCACTGCTGCCGGCCCAGACAGGGCCCCTGTGTGTCCTGTCAGGCTGCCCGCTCTGTCCCCACTCTTTAACCCCTCAACTGACCTCCCTTATCTCTCATTTCACTTTTTTTTTTTTAAGATTTTATTTATTTATTTGAGAGAGAGCACACGCATGAGCAGTGGGGAGGGGCAGAGGCAGAGGGAGAAGCAGATTCCCTGCCGAGCAGGGAGCCCTACGCAGGGCTCGATCCCAGGACTCTGGGATCATGACCTGAGCCAAAGGCAGATGCTTAACTAACTGAGCCACCCAGGCGCCCTCATTTCACTTTCAAGCTACTCTGAAAAATAAATCTGCTCCAACAAGTTAACAGGATTCTTCCTCTTGAGTAAAACCTGGCTGCATTTGAGCAGGGCCTTTTGGGAACCAGGCATACAGGCAGGGCTGCCAGATAAACAACAGTCTGCCCAGTTAAATTTGAATTTCAAATAAACAACAAAATCCATTTTTTTTAGTATAACCCATACAATATTTGGGGCATACTTGCACTTTCAAAATCATCTGTTGCTTATCTGAAATTCATATTTAACTAGGTGGCTTATACTTAGTTTGCTAAAGCTAACAACGCTTCCTTTAACAAGGCCCTTGGACATGTGGTCTGGCCCGGCCTCTCTGCCTAACAGCCCCTCTTACCACAAACTCCCCACCTGCGGCCCCCATGCTATTCCTCAACTGCCCTGTGTCTTTCCTTTATGCTTCTGCAGCTGCCCAGCGTGACATTTCACGGGATCTTCAAGGCCAGCCTAAGGTCACAGGCCCTGTCCCTGACCACCCATGATCTCTGTGCTCCCCCAGCTCTGTGCAGAACCCCATGTTGGTACTTGGCTCTCTGGGACCACCTCAAATCTGGTTGGGACAAGCACTATCTGAGGGCCAACCACATCTCATGTATCCTGGAGACCCAGCAACTGGCCTAGAACCTGACACGAGGTTGAGAACGGAACAGTAACAGCTACTATTTATTGAGGCCTTATCATATACCAGGTGCTGGGCCAAATGCTGTGCATGCGTCATCTCATTTTATCCTCCACACAGCCTGTGTTAAAGGGGGAGGGACCAGGTCTGCAGAAGTACAGCACCTGGCCCAGGGTTGCACTGCTATTCAGTGGCAAGGCAGAGACGTGAAGCCAGGCGGCCTGACTCCAGAGTCTGTACTCTACGATCCTCTCCTACCAAATCAATGGAGAAATGTATTTGTTTATTTTTTTTTTTTAAGATTTTATTTATTTATTTGACAGAGAGAGAGAGAGAGACAGCTAGAGAGGGAACACCAAGCGGGGGAGCGGGAGAGGGAGAAGCAGGCTCCTGGCTGAGCAGGGAGCCCGATGCGGGGCTCGATCCCAGGACCCTGGGATCATGACCTGAGCCGAAGGCAGATGCTTAACAACTGAGCCACCCAGGCGCCCCTGTTTGTTTATTTTAAAGGTTTTAAGTAATCTCTACACCCAATGTGGGGCTCGAACCCACAACCCCAAGATTAAGAGTTGCATGCTCCACGGACTGAGCCAGCTAGGCGCCCTTCAATGGAGAAATTTATAATGGACTAAACATTTTAGCCCAAAGGAGCGATTCTGACAACTTTAAGAGGCTGCTTGGGAAACTTACCAGGTATGTTTCTGGAGATTCCCCTCCTTCTCCCCGCCAAATAATACAACTAAGACAATTACTGGCTGAGCCTAAGCCCTGTCAAAGGTCCAGAGAAAGACGTATGTCACTTGTAGTACAGAGCGGGGTCAGGAGGCAGAAAACTCGCCATGCAGACAAGAGTTAGAAAACCGCAGCTCAAGAAAGAGGAAGGCATTTACCAAAAACTTGACTGAGGATAACAAAAGTTCAGGAGGAGGGAAGGCATTTCTGGGGGTTTGGGGAGAAAGTGGAGGGAAGGGTTTATGGAGTGGGTAGGACGGCAGTGGTGGGGAGGATTCTGAGAGGCAGAGCAGACGGCACTCCCAGTGGGACGGGCAAAAGGTGGTCCCAAGCTCAAATGCCCTCAGAGCCAGAGAGTCATGAAAATGAGGGTGGGAGGCATCTAGGAGAGAGTGGTGAGGACTGCGTTGAACTAGACATCCCTGGCCCAACATAAGGGCCCAGCCACCAATCCCCGGCTCCAGCTGGTTTCTGCCCAAGGGTGCCAGGTTCTAGCCGGGCTATGGAGACGCAGATGTCTTTCTTTTCAAAAGAAATCAGCAAGCTGCTACCCCCTTTTTTGTTTTAATTTCCCAGTTTCTAGAAGGCAAGGGGGCACAAATAAAGCCCATCATCCCACAGACCCCACTTCCACAGCCTCTGCTCTGAGAAATAAAGAAGTATTCAGTTGGAGAAGGGGTCAGGGAGCCTAGGCAGGGCATGACCAAGGGGCAGGGCTGGTCTCTCAGGAAAGAGGTAATTTGGGTGACTGAGAGGACAAGGGTAAGGAACCAGGAGGGGATGAACAGAGGAAAGAGAAGACCAATGACCGAGCAACTCATGTCCTTGCTTTGAGGCAGGAAATGACAGGACAGCCCGGTGGACGCTCTGCAAACACCCAGATCACAATCTCCTAATGAGGAGGCCCAGGAATCTGTGTTTACAGACGTTCCCACAGGTGATTCTTATCACCAGGAAAAGGTGGGGAGACTCAGGTTTAGAAATTAATTAATATTGTTCTAAAAGGGCAGGCTGATGGGGCGCCTGGGTGGCTCAGCCGTTGAGCGTCTGCCTTCGGCTCAGGTTATGATCCCAGAGTCCTGGGATCGAGCCCCGCATCGGGCTCCCTGCTCAGCGGGAAGCCTGCTTCTCCCTCTCCCTCTGCCCCTGCTTGTGTTCCCTCTCTCGCTGTGACTCTCTGTCAAATAAATAAATAAAATCTTAAAAAATAAAATAAAAGGGCAGGCCGCAGGAAAGAAAGAACACCTGGAAAAAAAAAAAAAAATCCTTGCCTAGGAAGATGCCAGAGGTCGTAATTACTAGTTGTGGAGGGAGGTGCTAGAAGGTCAGGGACCAGCCTCAGGGACCAAACCGATAAAGTGACACCTGGAACAGCGGAGTGCGTGTGGGATTGGGGGCAGATATACCTTGCTTTGTACAAACCTAAGGTCTGAACATCCAGATTCATTAAAACAGACTGGGGGTCAGAGTCTATAAGAGAACTCTTCACAAAAGCAGTCACTGTGGGGTCCCTTTAAAGGAATGGTTCTCTGGCTACATGCCACCATTATCTGGGGGCTGGAGGGTGGTCTAACGCCAGCACATAGACTGACTAGCTGATGGCGACAGAGATGCTAAGAGAACCCATATCACGGAGTTGTTAAGAAGATTAAATGAGTTCCATGTAGAAACAGTTCAGAAGAGTGCCAGGCAGGTATTAAGTGCTGTTAGTATTATATAAGCATTAGGTACTGTATTATTATTAATCAAACACCGCCTCTCTCCTGCTTACCAATTCGATAAGGAAAAGCCTACATTTCTGGGATGGCTGGGAAGGAAGGAGGCAGTCTGTACTGGAAGGATGATCCCACCCCTGGGTTCTCCATATCATCATCCTACAGGCTGAGACATCTTTCTAGCCACATACCCACCAACAGTCACGCCACATACCTACATCTGATCCAAATCTTTTTATATCTGTATAAGCCTTGCTTAGAAAGGTTGCTTACCCTTTAAGCCAGCAATTTCACCCTTTGGAATTTATCTCGAGAAAATAACTAGAGATATAAATAATGATTACTGTACAAGGTAGTTTATCATAGCAGTATTTATAAGAGTAAAATTTTTTAAACTGTAAAGGATCCCAGAAGAAGGACTCCTAACTGCTGGGGGTAGAGACAGAGAATAAGGTGGTAAGATGAGGTTCTAGTTATGTCCTAAAGGATTAAGGAGAGTTTGTCTGGACAAAGAGGGGGATGGCATGGAAAGGACAGGCATTCCCTGGGGTCAGGACAGAGAGAAGCTTATTTATGTTTTAACCCAGACACTGGGGAGTCAGCTTGGCTAGAGAGCACAAGCCACAGACCAGAACCAGAAGAGTCGATTAGTGCAGTTCAGCCCCCCAAATAGTAGATGGGAATGGGGTAGGCTAGATACAGTGCTTCTCAGACTTTACAATGCACACATATGCCCAAGAATCTTATTAAAATGCAGGTATTGATTGGGTAGGTCTGGGGTGGGGCCCAACATTCTGCATTTCTAACTAGCTCCCAAGTGATGCTGATGCTGCTGGTCTTCAACCACACTTTGGGTGGCAAGGGGCTGGAATTAATACAAAGGAGCCATTCCCCCTGACCTCCTACTCCCAGAAAGGGTCTTCCGGCTAATGGTGAACCAGAGCATGATGTTTTCCAGGGGAAAAACAAAACAAAAAACTTAACAGCTGTGACACCAGTGACAAGATTCTGTGTAAAGCGACTTGGGAATATGAACTGTGCCCAGGATAGCTCAACCTGAGGTTCAGTGGTCAATGGTCAGGGCTACCGGACATCCCGAGAATCTTAGAGATTCTCTGACCTAATAAGAGCTTAGCCAACCCTCTTCCCAAGGAACAAGGTTAGAAACCCTCAGTCAGAGGCAATCAGCACATACCTAATTTGATTCCTCAAACATGTGATAAGCACGTCTCAGGCCAGACCCTGGGAATACAAAGAACTCTCAGTGCAAAATTGAAGAGCTGACTCAGAATGGAAATGTTCTCCAAACAAGGGGACTGAGAGATGATTTGGGGCTTTGGGGGCTGTGACAAAATAAGGCGAGAGCCATGCCTAAAGCCAAGAGCTTGGTTCAGTAGGGGATGTTCTCAGGAAAGCCACAGTCAATAAAGTAATTCAGCCAGAGCTGTAAGTTTTGGAAAGGGCAACACATGTGTTATAGGGGTGTGTAATGATGGTGGAGAGAAAATGAATTAAAAATGGCTGAAAATGATACAGTGTTTCACATTATTTCCAAGTGCTTTTAGCTAACAATGAGAGACTTTTTAACAGCTCCATACCCTCCTTCTTCAGGTAACCACAAAATAATCCAGAAGGCCAAGTCCGGACCTGATTCCCTTTTCTCTAAAAGCTAACCTTTGAGGGGTACCTGGCTGGCTCAGTTAGTACAGCACAGGACTCTTGATCTCAGGGTCATGAGTTCAAGCCCCACGTTGGGGGTAGAGTTTACTTAATAAAAAGCTAAGCTTTGAGTCAGATACAGGTCCAGATACCAAGTTCTCTGCATCTTTTCTCTAATTCATGTAACATGTGGCAAAAACCTAAAGTATATTTATTTAAGAATATGTGCATGCCCCCAGCAGACATTGTGCCAGGCCCTGCCTGGTGAGTGGCTTTCTCCAGGGAAACTGCTTGTTAAAACCATGCCTACACACAGCCAAGAAGCTGTTCAGCCTGGGCTAGCTTCCCTCACAATGGTGCCCAATAAGGAATATGGTGCCAGAACAGGATGGGAAGAACCTGTCCATGTTTCTCCAGTGGCCCCTGGGAGAAAGGGCGCCCTGGCTAGAACTGGCACAATGAGCCCCATGCCTGGACAGTCTGTCCCTAAAAGGAGTGGCTATTTGGGGTTACCTGAATTGCCAATGCTCTCCTAAGAGGTTATAGGTATGAGAGGAAGGAAGAAAGTGCCTTCAACTGAGAGCACTCATACCTATGGGGGGGATGTGGAATAGGGGGGCACTTTTACTTTATCAGTACCATTTGTATTTTTTATCACAAAAATATATCCAACCATTGTTTGCATAATTAAAAATAAATTTGTAAAAAGCATAAACACATCAAAACAATTCCAAAGCTCCCTTTGCTTTTGTCCCATATTCGTCAAACGGGATTCTGTTTGCCACCAAGACCTTCCAGCAGGAAAAGAACACATTGAGCATTCTAGTCCATTTGGATGCTTCTTGGTAAAAATTAATAAGGCGCGTTGTGGGGCACCATCTCTGGTGAGTTTGGTCCCTCTGACCCTAATCTCTCCTCCTCTGTCTACCCCTCCTGAAACAGATCCCTCTCTCACCCTGCCACCCCAGGGGTCTTTCAGAAATGCATCCTGGGCGTGCCTGGGTGGCTCAGTCAGCTAAGTATCTGCCTTCAACTCAGGTCATGATCTTGGGGTCCTAGAATAGAGCCCTGCATCGGGCTTCCTGCTCAGCAGAGAGTCTGCTTCTCCCTCTCCCTCTGCCCACCCCCGACTTGTGTGCTTTCTAATAAATAGATAAAATCTTTAAAAAAATGCATCCTGGATCTCACCAATGCCCTCCTCTGCCCAAGGGTAAAATCAACACATTTTGGCAAAACATGCCCAGCTCTGTGTGCTCTGGTCAACCTCATCTCTTCCTGTTCCCCTTGATAGCCACACTAAAGCACAGACTCGTCCTTCTTGATGAGCTCCTGGCTTTCTGCCCATCCTGCTACTCCTCTGGAATGCCCCTTTCCTGCTCTCTGCTCCTCAAAAAAAAAAAAAAAAAAAATCCTCCATGTCCCTAGGGACTCAGCATGGCATCAGCCAACGGCCCCTGACCCCAGTGCACTGCCAAGGACTGGGATTCTGGCTCTGGGCTTCCAGGTTGTATATACAGGCTTACCCCCATAATACAGCTGAACACACTGTTAATCTCTCCTTGGGTCTTAATTCTGTACCCTTAGCACCTGGCCCACAGCAGCCACTCCATAATCTCCTGACAAAACTGAAGGACGTTTCATCCCCAAGGCTCTGATATCACAAACTCACAAAACTGAATATCTGAATTTTCAGAACAAACCATGGGGGAAGTCAGTTGGCTTATCTTTCTCCAACCCCCGCTCCCTGCAGCACCCTGAAATGCCTATGCCCTGTGGTCAAGGCCTGAGGTACCCTCAACACATCCCTGGCCTGGGCTGCAATGGACCAGGTAAGGGTCAGGAAGCTGGGCCTTTGTCCCTAGACCTCTTAAGAATGAGAGCAAAGAGGGAATCTAACCCTGACCACCTCATCAGAGAAAATTCTAAACATCTGTTGATTCTAAACATCTCCCTTAATCTGTTAACATGATTCATAACATTCATTGATTTTTTTAAATATTTAACTAATTTTGATTGCTGGGATAAATCCACCCTGTTAATGGGGAATTATTCTTTTTATACATTGCTAGATTCAGGATCCTAATATTTTATGGAGGATTTCTACATTTATACTCATGAGTGACCCTGGCCTGTAATTCTCTTTTCTTGTGTTATCCTGATATATCAGATTTAGATCAAACTTATATTAGCCTCTTTTTCAATACTCTGAAAGAATTTTACACAAAGTAAAACTGGAAGCACGTATTCCCCTGGTGTGTTTGGTAGACTTTGCCAAGGAAACCAGGTAGGTCCAGAGTTTTCTTTGAGGGAAAATCTTTTACTACTCGTTCAACGCCTTTAATGATTACAGGGTATTTTGATTTTCTATTTCTTATAGAATCAATTTTGGTAAATTATATTTGTCTAGGAAATTCCAAATATTTGAATTACAAAGACAACTGATATCTGGAATCCTGACCCTGAGGTGAACTCTGTAAGAAATTAAGTGCCTTGTGAATCATGGGATAAGTAACAGCTGACATGCGGACTGTATGTTACAATTTATACAAGTACTGCCCATATATCATTTGAAGATCAAGGTCTGGGTGGCTTTGGTGATTTTTGGTGTCTGATTACTTGCAAAGGGATGAATAACTTCTTATTTAGCAGAAGCATCTGATTCAGTTCAACCCCTACCCCCTACTGCTGACCATGCTAAGAAATTTTGTGGAGGCCTACGCACCTACTGAATTCTCACTTCACTCCTGGGAGTCACTTGTCACTAACATGAGGAAGCAGCCACCAAAAGCCTTGGGAGTGTCGATGTTAGGGTACGGGTGAGTGTTGTGAGTTCATGGAAACCTTCCCTAAGGCCAGGCTGGGAATGTTAAGTCTGGGGGCTGGCGTGTCTACCACTACGGGTCCACAGGCCACGTGGCCTGGGACGCAGAGGACAGCGCAGGAAGGGGTGGAGGGAAGCACACTCACCAGGGCCTCAAAGTCCTTGCAGTCGTGGCGGGCATAGGACGCGGGGAAGGGCCGCAGCACCGAGTCGCGCTTGTAGCTGCGCAGCGCCGAGACGAAGAGGCTGCACCGGAGGTCGGCGGCCAGCACGTCGCGGCCCGCCGCCTCCCTGACGGCCGCCCAGCCTGCGGGCTGCATCCCGGGTGGCTGCGGCGCGTTGCCGGGGGAGACGCGCCCGGCAGGGGGTAGGGCCGGGCCTGCGGTCAGCGCGGAGCTGGGCCCAGGGACAATGGGCCAAAGGGACCCGGGTTCCCAGGCCCGGGGTGGAGCTAGGCAGAGGGATGAGAGGACAGGGGTGAGAACGTGCTGACGGGCGTCTTCGGCTGGGGGCCGGGCCCGGGCGCTAGCTGTCCGGGAAGACCGGCCGGTGGAGGAGAGGGGACCCGGCCTAGGCCTCGGGTCAGCGTGGGAGGTTGGGCCTGGGGATAATGGGGCCCGGAGGGGGGGGGTCCCAGGCCTCGGGGAGGGGCTATGACATGGGCTGAGACGACAACGGCGGGAACGTGCTGACACGTGTCCTCTGCAGGAGCCTGGGGCGGGGTGGGGGGGCACCGCCAGGGGGAGGCCGCGTAAGAGCCTCCTCTCCGCCCCGGGCGAAGCTGCTGCGCCGCCCGTGCCTTCCTGTTCCGCCTACCGCCCCGCACCGCCGAAGCCCCGGCGCTCGCCCTGCTGCCCCTGGCGCCGCCTGCGTTCCTTGCCAGCCGGATGGACTCCCGCGCCCGACTGCGCGCCCCGGCCTACCTCCCCTGGCGGCCGCGCTCCCCACGCCGCTCCGCGCTCCTCGCGGCCCAGCCGAGGGCCCGCCCCTTCCCGCGCCCGCCCTCTCCCTGGTGCCGGGTGTGTCCGCCCTGCGGGACCCGAGGGGACCGGGACGCGAGGGGTGCGGCCCCGGTGGAGTCGCTCACGCCGCTGCGTGCCGTGGTCGCAGAAGCCAGTGCTGGGAACTGACCCAGGCGCCCTTTGACCCACCCTTGGATTTGCCTTTGTTCCAGCTCCGCGGGCTGAGCCTGCTTGTCTCGCCTGGGGAATTGCGATGACCTACCGCCTCCCTCCTGAACGTTTCCCTCCAAAACGGACTGCGCAGAAGGAGCCGTTGAACATCCAGGGAAACTGCATCTCAGCGTGCTGCACTGCTTGCCCAAGGTCCCACAGCCAGATGGGGTGAACCTGGAATTCACATCCGGATCTAAAAACCAAAAGACCTGTCCTCTGCTTCTCAGCCTTCAGAATTCACTGCATCGCTTCAGTCTCTGGTCTCTCAGACAGGGTGTCAGCAAGATCCTTCTTTGGGGTCCTCTCAGAAAGAGAGCCTGGAGAGACAAATAATGGGGGAGGCCAGAGGGGAGGTTGACCTAACCCCGCGGAAGGGGAGGGACTAGACTCCCATCCCCTCTCCCAATTCACAACCCCATTAGAGAAAACCCCAGTTTGGCCTCATGGTTCACCTGGAAATCGAAACACAGGTAATTGCTAATTCCTAGACCAAGAAGCCCCTCAAAATCCTGGCCCCCCACTCCCACACCCCAGCATCTTCTGATAGAGGAACTTCCCCTCCGGATTCCCCGTCCAGGCTGAGCTGGGCTCTGGCTTCAGAGAAGAGGTGGTCCATGACTTTGGACGTATGTATGACTTTGGGAGGAAGAGCAGTAATACTGGAGCCCTCCCCCCTCGCCCCAACACCACAGGGCTTCCCAGATCAGGCAATGAATGCGGACTGCTCCTAGGAGTCCTCATCAAACCCCTGGTTGCTATGAGGCCCAGACTGGTCCAGATGCACGAACAAGGGTCTTGGAGCCTCACGTCCTCCGACAAGAGCGCTGGTGCCCCCAGGACCTCGTGGGACCCAGGAACCAACATGGCTGCTGAAGTTCAGGCCCAGAAAGGCAGAGCCGGCAACAGTAGGACAGGAGACCTGGGAACCGTCCTTTATTCCACTTCTTCACTGTGGCCTCTTAGACAAGGCCAACTCCTTGGCTTCAAGGATTGTTTGTTGGATGAAAACGTGGAATTTGCTTTTCTCTATATATTTTTTCTCACACATGAAATGAGAATCATAGTGAAACACCCACATCCCAAGGGGGTGTGGGAACCACTCTGGGGATGCAATGCTCAGAGTCTGGGCACTCTACAAAGCAAGCTGAGTTATCACTGTGTTTATTTCCTTTCCTTTTTTTTTTAAGTTTATTTATTTTTTAATAATCTCTACCCCAACGTGGGCCTCAAACTCACAGCCCTGAGATCAACTGAGCCAGACAGGAGCCCCTGTTTATTTACTTCTTATTTTTTTTAATACTTTTTTTTTTAATATTTTATTTATTTGGCAGAGAGAGAGAGAGCGAGAGCAGGAACACAAGCAGGGGGAGTGGGAGAGGGAGAAGCAGGCTTCTCGCCGAGCAGGGAGCCCGATGTGGGACTCGATCCCGGGACTCCGGGATCATGACCTGAGCCGAAGGCAGACGCTTAACGACTGAGCCACCCAGGCGCCCTACTTCTTATATTTTTTAAAAACAGCTTTATTCACCTGAAACGAATATAACATTGTATATTAACTAACTGGAATTAAAATAAAAACTTAAAAAAAAAACAGCTTTATTGAAGTATATACTCCACAGCCCATACAATTCACCCATTTAAAGTGTAAAATTTAATAGTTTTTAGTATCTTCATAGATACATGCAACCATCACTGCAGTCAATTTGAAACATTTTCGTCACATTCAAAACAAATCCTATGCAGTTAGTACTTGCAGTACATGAGCATGGGATGTTTTCTCCATTTATTCAGATGTTTAAAACTTTTTTCAGCAATGTTCTGTAGTTTTCTGAGTAGAAGTCTTGTGCTTCTTTAAATTTATTCCTAAATATTTCATTCTTTCTCATGGTGTTGTGAGTGGAATAATTTCTTAATTTCATTTTAGAGTGTTCATTACCAGTGTAGAGAAATATAATTGCTTTTTATATATCCTATATCCTCCAAATTTATTGAACTTGTTTACCAGTTCTAATAGTTTTTTTGTAGATTTTTAGGTTGTCTATATATAAGATCCTGTCATCCGTGAATATAGTTTTGCTTCTTTCTTTCCAGTTCAGATACTTTTTATTTATTTATCTTGCCTAAATGCCCTGACTAGCACCTCCAGTACAATGTTGAATGGAAGTGACAGCATATATTTTGTCTTGTTCCTGATCTTACCAGGAAAGCATGAATACTTTTTCTGAGCATGATGTTAGCTGTGGGTTTTGCCACATATGCCCTTTGCCAGGTTGAGGAAGTTCCCTTCTATTCCTAGTTTGTTGAGTGTTTTTCTCGTGCAAGAGTGTTGCACTTTGTCAAGTACTTTTTCTGCATCTATTAGGATGATCATGTGGCTTTTGTTTTTTTCTATTGATATAAGTGTATTACATTGATTTTCAGATGGTTAAACCAACCTTGCATTTTGGGGGATAAATCCCACATACTTAGGTGCATGATTCTTTTTATATGTTGCTGGATTTAGGTTTGCTAGCATTTTGTTGAGGACTTTTGCATCCATATTCATAAAAATATTGCTCTGTAGTTTTCTTGTGATGTTTCTGTATGGTTTTGAAATCACAGTAATATTGGCCTCATAGAATGAGTTGGGAAGTGTTCACTCCTATTTTTTGAACGAATTTGTGAAAAATTGGTATTAATTCTTGTTTAAATGTTTGGTAGAATTCAGCAGTAAAGCCAGGCGAACCTGGGCTTTTTGTTGTGGGTAGTTTTTGGTTTTGGTCTTGGTTTGTTTTTTTTACTAATTCAGTCTCTTCACTTGTAATAGGTCTACTCAGATGTCTATTCTTCTTGAGTCAGTTTTGATAGCATGAGTCTTTAAGAATTTGACTATTTCACCTGTTATCTAATTTATTGAAATACAGTTGTTCATAGTATTCTATAATTCTTTTCACTTTCAAAAGGTAGGCAGTAATGTCCCTTACTTCATTTCTGATTTTAGATTTTTTTAAAGATTTTTTTTAAGTAATCTCTATACCCAATGTGGGGCTCAAACTCATGACCCCAAGATCAAGAGTCATATACTCTACCAACTAAGCCAGCCAGGCACCCCTGATTTTAAATGGTTTTTGTTTTGTTTTGTTTTAATTTGAGAGAGAGAGAGAGAGTATGAGTGGGGGGAGGGATAAAGGAAGAGGGAGAATCCCAAGCAGACTCGGAGCTGAGCGCTGGAGCCCGATGTGGGGCCCAATCCCCTGAGATCATGACCTGAGCTGAACTCAAGAGTCAGATGCTTAGCCAACTGAGCCACCCAAGCACCCCTTAAATGTTTGAGGTTTTTTTTAAGATGTTATTTTTAAGTAATCTCTACACCCAACATGGGGCTCCAATTTGCAACACTGAGATCAAGAGTCACATGCTCTTCCAACTGAGGCAGCCAGGTGCCCCTGATTTTAAACATTTGAGTCTTCTTTCTTCTTGGTCAATCTAGCTAAAGGTTTGTCACTTCTGTTGGTGTTATCCATGAACCAGCTTTTGGTTTCATTGTTTGCTCTATTATTTAATAGTCTTTATTTCATTAAGTTCTGCTCCAATCTTTTCCTTTCCTTCTCTCTGCTTGTTCAGATTTAGTTTGCTCTTCTTTTTTGAGTGCGTTAAGGTGAAAATTTATTACTTTGAGACCTATTAATTTATTGTTTTGAGAACTTTTTTCTTTTTTTTTTTTTAAAGATTTTATTTTATTTATTTATTTGACAGAGAGAGACACAGCGAGAGAGGGAACACAAGCAGGGGGAGTGGGAGAGGGAGAAGCAGGCTTTCTGCTGATCAGGGAGCCCAATGCGGGGCTCGATCCCAGGACCCTGGGATCATGACCTGAGCCGAAGGCAGACGCCTAACGACTGAGCCACCCAGGCGCCCCAAGAGACCTTTTTTCTTAATGTAGGCATTTACATCTATAAATTTTCCTCTAAGTACTGCTTTAGAAAATTTGTAAGTTATAAATTTACAAAATTCCCTCTAAGCACTGCTGTACAGCTGCATTCCATGAGCTTTGATATGTTGTATCTTCATTTTCATTCATCTCAAAGTGTTTTCTAATTTCTCTTTTGATCTCTTTCTTGACACATTGGTTATGTAGGAGTGTGTCATTTAATTTCTGCCTGTTTGTGAGTTTCTCAAATTTCTTCCTGTTACTGATTTCTAGGTTCATTTCACTGTGATCAGAGAACATTGTTGTATTACTTCTATCCTTTTAAATTTATTGAGCTTTGTCTTATGGCCCACCATACTCCTATCCTAGAGAATGTTCCATGAGCACCTGAGAAAAATGTATCTTCTGCCGTTGTTGGATCAAATGTTCTATATGGTTGTCTCTTAGGTCTAGTTGGTTTACAATGTTTTCTTTTCATTCTTTTTTTTTTTTAAGATTTTATTTATTTTATTTGACAGAGAGACAGTGAGAGAGGGAACACAAGCAGGGGGAGGGGGAGAGGAAGAAGCAGGTTCCCTGCTGAGTAGGGAGCCTGACCCAGGGCTCAATCCCAGGACTCTGGGATCATGACCTGAGCCAAAGGCAGACACTTAACAACTGAGCCACCCAGGTGCCCCTACAATGTTTTCAAATCTTACATTTCCTTATTGATTGTCTAGTTGTTCTAATATTTAAAGTGGAATATTGAAGTCTCTATTATTGTTAAATTGTCCATTTTTGTTAGTTTTTGCTTCATGTATTTTGATGTTCTCTTATTAGGTGCTTATTTGTTTATAATTGTTATATCTTCCTGACGGATTGGCCTTTTTAAAATTACAAAATGTCCCTATCTCTAGTAACATTTTTTTTTTGTTTTAAAGTCTATTTTGGGGCGCCTGGGTGGCTCAGTCGGTTAAGCGACTGCCTTCGGCTCAGGTCATGATCCTGGAGTCCCGGGATCGAGTCCCGCATCAGGCTCCCCGCTCAGTGGAGAGTCTGCTTCTCCCTCTGACCCTCCTCCGTCTCATGCTCTCTGTCTCTCATTCTCTCTCTCGCAAATAAATAAAATCTTTAAAAATAAATAAATAAATAAATAAATAAATAAAGTCTATTTTGTCTGAAATTAGGATAATCATTCCAGCTTTCTTTTGTTTGCTATATGTGTGATATATCTTTTTCCAGCTTTTCTTTTCTTTTTTAAGATTTTATTTATTTGACAGAGAGAGAGAGCACAAGCAGAGTGAGTGGCAGGCAGAGGGAGAGGGAGAAGCAGGCTCCCTGCTCAATGTGGGGCGCAATCCCAGGACCCTGGGATCCTGACCTGAGCAGAAGGTAGACGCTTAATCAACTGAGTCATCCAGGCACCCTCCAGCTTTTATTTTCAATCTATTTGTATCTTTGAATCTAGCATGTCTCCAGTAGACAGACTATAGATGGATCTTGTTTGTTTGTTTGTTTGTTTGTTTGTTTTAAATCAAGTCTGACAATCTCTGCCTTTTGGTTGAATTGTTTAATCCATTCACATTTAATGTTATCATTGATATACTTGAACACATATTTATTTAACTTTGTTTTCTATGTGTCTCATATCTTTTATGTTCCTCTATTCTTACTTTTACTGGTTTCTTTTTGCATTAAATGAATATTTTCTAGTTTAGCATTTTAAGTCCTCAAATGATTTTTTTTAGTAATTTCCCTAGTGATTTCTCTAGGGCTTACCATACATACCTTATTTATCAGAATCAACTTCAGATTTTTACTAACTTACTTCCTGCAATATATAAAAATGTTACTCCTATATAGCTCTCTTTCCTTACCCCCTTTTTGTAATCTTATTGTTAGATCATACCTATAAATGTTACAAGGCAAACAAAACATTGTTACCATTATTACTTTATATAATTTTATGTCTTTTTAAAGAAGGTGAGAGAAGAAAAGAGAGCAAGTATATATTTATCACTTTTGTTATAATATTCTTCTTATTTATCATTTCTGGTTGTCTTTATTTATTCTTCTGGATTTCAGTTACCATCCGGAGACATTTCTTTAGCTCAATACAGCTTTGCTCCCACACAAACTCTATGTGCTCTTAATGGCAAATATATTACATTTCTATGTGATAAGTCCAACAATACATTATATACATGTTGTTTTATATAATTGCTTTTTTTTTTAAGATTATTTATTTGAGAGAGAGAGAGCATGAGCAGGAGGAGGGGTAGAGGGAGAGGGACAAGCAGACTCCCCACTGAGGGGGGAGCCAGAGGCAGGGCTCGATCCCAGGACCAAGAGATCATGACCTGAGCCAAAGTCAGATGCTTAACGACTGAGCCACCCAGGCGCCCCTCCTTCATTTTTAAAATATAGTTTTGTTGGATATAGGAATCTGGTTGGCAGTTTTTTCTTTGAGCACTTTTTCTAGAAAAGATTTATTTGTTTGAGAGAGAGAGCATGAGCAGGAGGGGCAGAGGGAGAGGGAGAGAGTATCCCAAGCAGACTCCATGCTTAGCATGGAGCTGGGACTCAGGGCTCGATCTCACAACCCTGAGATCACGACCTGAGCCAAAACCAAGAGTTGCATGCTTAACCGACTGCACCACCCAGGTGCCCCTTCTTTGAGCACTTTGAACATGTTATCTCAGGGCCTTCTGCCTGCCATTGTTGCTGTTAACTTCATTTGGGTTCTGTTGTAAGTGATGATTTATTTTTCTCTTGCTGCTTTCAAGATTCACTCCTTGGGGCGCCCGGCTGGCTCAGTTGGTAGAGTTTGTGATCTCAGGATTGTGAGCTCAAGCCCCATGTTGGGCATGGAGCCTATCTAAAATAAAAATTAAAAAAAAAAAAAAAGATTCCCTCCTTGTCTTTGGCTTTTGGCATTTTTACTATGATGTGTCTGTTAGTGGATCTCTTTGAATGTATTCTCTATGGAATTCACTGGGCTTCCTGGATATGAAAATGATTGTTTTTCTATAATTTGGTAAGTTTTCAGCTATCATTTCTTCAAATATTTTTTTCTGCTCCTTTCTCTCTTCTCTCCTTCTGGTACTCCCATTACACATATGTTGGTGTGTTTAGTGGTGTGCCACATTTCTCTGAGGCTCTGTTAATTTTTCTTCATTGTTTTCCTCTCTGTTCTTTGGATTACATAATCTCTATTGATCTATCTTCAAGTTTGCTAGTTCTTTCTTCTGCTAGTTAACATCTACTATGAATCCCTGTGGTGAATTTTTTCATTTTAATTGCTGTACTTTTCAACTCCAGCATTTCCATTTGTTTATTTTTAGATAATTTTTATCCCTTTATTAATATTCTCTATTTGATGTAACATTGTCCTCATACCTTACTTTACTTCCTTAAACATATTTGTAATAGCTACTTTCAAGTCTTTTTCTGTTAAACTCAATATCTGGTTGCTTTCACAGGCAGTTTTTTTTTTTTTTTAAGATTTTATTTATTTAGTTGACAGAGAAAGACACAGCGAGAGAGGGAACACAAGCAGGGGGAGTGAGAGAGGGAGAAGCAGGCTTCCCGCTGAGCAGGGAGCCCGATGTGGGGCTCGATCCCAGAACCCTGGGATCATGACCTGAGCCGAAGGCAGACGCCTAACGACTGAGCCACCCAGGCACCCTCACAGGCAGTTTTTGTTGACTGTTTTTTTTCCCAATGTATAGGTCATACTTTATCTGTTTCTTTGCATCTCTCATAATTTTTTGCTGCAATGGCAAATCCAGGCTATCACCTGTGCCTCTGACCAGCCAACTATAAATTGGAGGTTCTCATGACCCCCCACCTCAGATTTGATTAATTTGCTAGAGTGACTCACAGAATTCAGGAAAACAGTTTACTTACTAGATTACTGTTATAAAAAGATATAACTCAAGAACAGCCATATGGAAGAGATACATAGCCCAAAGTATGTGGGAAGGGATGCTTTCCATACTCTCTCTGGGTACACTGCTCTCCCTTGCATCTCCCTTGTATCCACCAATCCTGAAGCTCTCTGAACCTCATCCTTCTTGGGTTTTTATGGAGGCTTCATCACTTAGGCACAATTAATTAAATCATTGGCCATTGATTCAACCTCCAGGCTCCTCTCCTCTCTGGAGGTGATTAATATCATCATATCAGTAGTGATAAATCATAAATCATGTACTCTTGAAATGAGGTGATGAAAATGGCAATATATCTACGTAGTTTTCCTCTCAAAAACACATTACCCCTTGGGGCGCCTGGGTGGCTCAGTCGTTAAGCATCTGCCTTCAGCTCAGGTCATGATCCCAGGGTCCTGGGATCAAGCCCCGCATCAGGGCTCCCTGCTCAGCGGGCAGCCTGCTTCTCCCTCTTCCACTCCCCCTGCTTATGTTCGTTCCCTCTCTCACTGTGTCTCTCTGTCAAATAAATAAATAAAATCTTTTTTTAAAAAAACCACATTACCCCAGTCTAATCATGAGAAAAACATCAGACAAGTCCCAGTAAAGGGACATCCTACAAAATATCTTACCAGTATGCCTCAAAACTGTCAAGGTCATCAAAACAAGGAAAGTCTAAGAAACATACAGCCCAGAGAGGACTCTAAGGAGACATGAGAACTAAATATAATATAGTATCCTGGAGAGGATGCTTGAACAGAAAAAAGACATTAGATAAAAACTAAACAAATCTGAATGAACTGATTCATTTATTAACAAGTGTATCATACTAATAATAACATGTTAGTGATGGGGCAAATGTGTGTGTGATATATAGAAATCTGCACTATTTTCACATCTTTTCTGTAAATTTAAAACTTTTCTAAACAATAAAGTGTATTTAAAAATACATGATTGCGGGCGCCTGGGTGGCTCAATTGGTTAAGCGACTGCCTTCGGCTCAGGTCATGATCCTGGAGTCCTGGGATCGAGTCCCACATCGGGCTCCCTGCTCAGCAGGGAGTCTGCTTCTCCCTCTGACCCTCCTCCCTCTCATGCTCTCTGTCTCTCATTCTCTGTCTCACAAATAAAATCTTAAAAAAAAAAAATTAAAAAAAAATACATGATTGCTGAATAGAGTTCAGGCTATGAGGCTATGACCCCAGGGATGATTTATCATAGAAAATCTGTGAATGTAATTTTCCACATTAATAGATTAAAAGAGAAAACTTACGAGTATCTCAATACCAACCTGTACTACAAGAAAAAAAATCACAGCAAACCCAGAATAGAATGGAACTAGCTTAATTAGAAGAGTTTCCAGGGGAGCCTGGGTGGCTCAGGGGGTTAGGCGTCTGCCTTCAGCTCGGGTCATGATCCCAGGGTCCTGGGATGGAGTCCTGCATCAGGCTCCCTGCTCAGTGGGGAGTCTGCTTCTCCCTCTATGCCTCCCCCTGCTCGTGATCTCTCTCTCAAATAAATAAATCTTGAAAAAAAAAAAAAAAAAAGGAAGAGTTTCTACCAGAATCCTTTTGAGGCCCAGTACAAAATGAAGATTCAGGACCTTTGTTCAAAATTACTATGAATTTAATGAAAGCGACTGCAGAGCTGGGGTCTTATGAGCACAGGGTACCTGCATAGACCCTGCCCATGAAGCCCCACCTATCTACAGCAAATTTCACACTTAATGGTGGTCCAATGAAAGCTATGACCAGAATAAGAAAAAGATACCCACTATCATTGCTTCAGTCCAATGTCTCTATTAGATTTCCCAACCAGTTAAATCAATCAAGAAAAAGAAATAATAAAAAGTATAGATTTATAAGGGAAAACAAAGTTGTCACTTTCAGATGATATGCTTGTCTACGTACAACATCCAATAGAATCTACAATCATCAGAACCAGAGTTTAAGATTGCTGAATGCAAGAGTGAGAAATAAAAGTCATTTGCATTACTATATACCAATAATAAGCAATTATGAATTGCAATTTTTAAAAGTCTGTATTAGTCAAGTACGTGGCCGGCTCAGTTGGTGGAGCAAGCAATTCTTGATCTCAGGGCTGTAAGTTAAGGCCCCACCTTGGGTATAGAGATTACTCACGAATAAAATCTTTAGGGACACCTGGGTGGCTCAGTTGATTGAGTGTCAGACTCTTGATTTTGGCTCAGGTCATGATCTCAGGGTGGTGGACTGAGCCCTGCCACCGCACCAAGCTCAGCACGGGTGTCTGCTAGTCCCTCTTCCTCTGCTACCCAGCCCCCTGGAATAAATAAATAAAATACTATACCTTGACTAATTGAATATAAATTTTAAAAAATAAATAAAATAAAATCTATTTTAAAAATAAAACAAATCATACTCAAAGTCCCAATGTAGGAACAGACAAAATCAGAATGACTCTAGTTAACCAGGACAAAATTTAGATGTCAGAGAGCTGAGTCTTCGCTTTGGCCCTTAAAGGTGGCCCCAGAGCAACGTTTTGAATACTAAGACTTCCGGAGTCAGTAAGGGGAATTAGTCAGCTTCATTTGCATAACCATAATACACTGCGAACAGTATAATTGTTTTCAAGTAAAAAAAAATCTTATTTGTCTTTTCTAAGTGTGAGGATGTTATTTTCAGAATTCCTGGGATAAATTTCTGCAGGCACTAACTCTTGTGACAAATGGCCACCCTCAGCGTATTAGGAGTTGGATTTTGCTGAAAAATGAGTTAGAGAGTTGTTTTACTCTCTGGTTTCTCTTCAGATCGTATAAATCTTTCGCCTTTTACTAAAGATTTCCGTGGAGAGGAACTATTCTGAGTCTTAATCCAATTTTTTGAGGCCTTGTTTTCTGAACTAAGGCTATGTTTGAAGTCGAAATAAAGATTAATTAGACGTTATTGTGTGGTAAGCCAGACTGGTTGATAGTAGTCTTTTTCAATATAATGTTCTTAAAATGTGGTTGTTTTTTTCGGGGTTAGCATACAGAGTTACGTGCTGTATGGCGTATGTTTTTCACTATTGTCAGTATTATTGAAGTAGAATAAAATTTTTTTTAATTGCTTCTTTTTGTAAACCGGTACGTGGAGTTAGGTGTGCTTTGTTCTACTCTATTTTTTTGTTTAGCATAATTTTTTTTTTTTTTTTTTTTTTAGAGTTTCATGGTACTTTTTGTGAGAAGTTAGTAACTTTTCTGCACCTAAGGGGTTCTGAATACGCAGTGCGCATACCACACCCCTTGTGGGTTGGGTCAAGGACTCCAGCTTGTCAGTAATCTTCTCAGTACAGTATCTTCTCTAGCCCACGAAGTCAGACGCTAAACCTGATTTTCGGTGGTAATCCAACCCCAACTAGTAGAGTATATAGAGAAACATAAGGATTTATTATGAGGAACTGGCTCACACAATGAAGGAGGCGAAAAGAGATCTTAGGATCTGCTGTCTTCAAGTTGGAGGCCCAGAAAAGCTGGTGGTGTAGTCCCAGTTCAAACTGGCAAAACTGAAAAGGAAAGGAGCCAGTGCTGTAAGTCTGGGTCCAAGGCCCAAGAACCAGGAGTGCCAAAGACCAAGAACAGTAGAAAATGTGTCTCCCAGCTTAAGCACAGAGAGCAAATTTGCTCTTCCTCTGCCTTTTTTTCTGTTTCGACTCTGTGTGCATTGGATGATGCCCGCAACAGTGATGAGGGTGATCTTTACTCACTCTGCTAATTCAAATGCTAATCTCTTCCGGACACACACAGAAATAGTGCTTACCAACTATCTGGGTATCCCTTAGCCCATCAAGCTGAAATACAAAATGAACCATCACAGGGGCGCCTGGGTGGCTCAGTCAGTTAAGCCTCTCTGCCTTTAGCTCAGGTCATGATCCCAGGGTCCTGGGATGGAGTCCCATATCGGGGTCCTTGCTCAGCGGGGAGCCTGCTTCACCCTCTCCCTCTGCTTGCTGCTCCCCCTGCTTGTGCGTTCACTCTCTCTCACACAAATAAATAAAAATCTTTAAAAAAAGAAAAACAAAACAAAAAAGCCATCACAGCCACCTTCACCTCTGAGTTACATCCTCATAACCACTCCATGTTGGAAGCCACTCTGTGCTCTCTTGACCATCCATGGACCCAGAGCACCTGGACTGCTTTTCTCCTGACCTTGTAGGCTCGGCTTGCTTGTCTCTCCTTGGGCAATAACTCCTGCCCACTGTCTCCTTCTTGGGATATTTCCCTCCAAAGGCTGACAGCCAGGACAAAAGATTCATTTAAACCCAGAGGAAATGGATACTCAGAATCGTGCAGGTCACAAAGTCAGAGGGGTGAATCTGGGAATACCATCCATCCTGCCTTTCAGTCCCAAGAATTCTTCACATTGCTTTAAGATTTTGCTCTCAGATGTCTCCAGATTTGCCTTTGGGGTACTCTGTACTGGAGTATGGAGCAGGAGGAGGTGATGGGAGTGGGGGCTATGGATGAGGGAGGCTTTGACCTAACTACAGAAGAAAAAGGACTGGATTACCATCTCCTCTCAACAGTTCAGTCCATTGATCAAGTGGAAAACCTAAGCCTAGGACTTGCTGAATCCCTAGCTCTGCACTGTCCAATATGGAAGCCAGTAGCCATGTTGGCGATTTACATTTAATTAACTAAATAAAATTTAAAATTCAGTTCCTCAGACTTACTAGTCACATTTCAAGCGCTCAACAGTCACATGGGAGTAGTGGCTGCCATTTTGGACAGCGCAGAACATACTCATTTCCATCATTGCTACCCTAGGTCAAGAAGCTCCCAACATCTACGCCCCAAGGCAGGAGTCACTAAACCACCTCACTTCCACAAGGCAGCTGGGCTAGGCTGGGGTTTAAAAGAGAGGTGGCCAGGGTGAGTGACTTTAGGACATCTACGGTAGACCCCTTTCCTGCCTCCTTTTCACTTAATTGCCCTTCTCCCACCTCACAAAGTAAACATTTTCCTGTCATCCACCCTAACTTTACCAAGGTGCAATGCTGGAGGATGTAAAAACTTTCAGGGTTCCCAATAAATGTCAATTTGAAATATTTACACAATTTGAAGGAAATGAATCTGGACAACAAATTCTTTTGAATATTAAAAAAAATTTTTTTTTAAGATTTTATTTATTTATTTGACAGAGAGGGACACAGCGAGAGAGGGAACACAAGTAGGAGGAGTGAGAGAGAGAGAAGCAGGCTTCCTGCTGAGCAGGGAGCCCTGATGTGGGGCTTGATCCCAGGACCCTGGGATCATGACCTGAGCCGAAGGCAGATGCTTAACGACTGAGCCATCCAGGCACCCCATATATTTTTAAAAATTCTTTTGCAAATTAAAAGATTTCCAAATCTTTTCTTCCAACAAAATTTAAGGAGTTAATTTGTCACTAATAGTTCATTATGTGGTAGTGAGTGACACCGTTGAAACTCCTTCCATCCACTGACTTATGGGAACAAGATTTCTTAGGTTACAGCTATAAAAAAGAAAAAAAAAAAGCATTGGAAAGAAACCCTGTCTTTTCTGGCAATAAGTAACATGCATGCATTTAATTAAGAAATGTATTTCCAATAAGATGACACCTTTATGTTTAATAGTTATCAAAATTTGTAGTATGTTTATGTTGTATGGATCAAGTATGTAGTACTAATAATCGCAACAATAAATTAATCCGGAAGGAAAACATTAATGCATAGAATTTTAAGTCCAATGTGGAAAACATTTTATTTTATTTTAAGATTTTATTTATTTATTTGACAGAGAGAGACACTGAGAGAGGGAACACAAGCAAGGGGAGTGGGAGAGGGAGAAGCAGGCTTCCCACCGAGCAGGGAGCCCGATGCGGGGCTCGATCCCAGAATTCTGGGATCATGACCTGAGCCAAAGGCAGACACTTAACGACGGAGCCACCCAGGCGCCCCAATGTGGAAAATGTTTTGAAATTCAACTAATGTAGTTATTTTGTCATAGTGAAATATGATTGAGTTATCAAAACACTTTCAGGTATAAAAATATTTGTATTAAATTCTTGGTGAAATGGAAGTAGAAAAAAGTTTGAGAAGAGAAAGGAATTAGGTAAACAAACAATTTTTCAAGTTTTTTAAATTAAAAAATATTTAATTTTTTAAAATAGGGGACCCCTGGGTAGCACAGTTGGTTGGGCCGACCGACTCTTGGTTTCGGCTCCGGTCAAGATCTTGGGGCTGTGGGATCGAGCCATGTTGGGCTCCGCACTCAGTGCGGAGTCCGCTTGAGATTCTCTTTCCCTCTTCCTCTGCCCCTCCCGCTCATGTGTGCTCCTTCTCTCTCAAATATGAAAATAAATCTTAAAAAAAAAAATTATGATGGTAGTTACCAAATCTCTTGGGCATTTATCTTCCATTGACTACATTTTAAAGTGATATAACAGCTTAGAGTATCAATATTTACAATGCACAAAATATCCATCCTTTGCATCTACTTAAATGTATGATATTGTAAGTTATCTTATGGAAACTATACATATGATCTTTAAAGTGTGCACAAGGAATATGTATTTTCAAACTTCTTTTAGGAGCTATAAGAGCAAAACGTTGGACTCCCTGACCCTTAACAGGTGGGCCTTGTGGCAGGAACTGAGCACTAAAGAGAAGCAGCGCCCCTTTGTGGCCAGTAGAGAGGCTGCAGCAAAAATGAGCAAGGAGTCCTAGAAAGAAGGTAAATCTGGGGACAAGAGCTGAGACCTAGAGGTTTAATCCAACTTCCACAGGAGAGTCTCTCTCCACTGCACAATCTGTAACGGTTAGGTGTTGCTCCTATGCTCGGACCTGCCACTTGCAGCTGTGGCGCCTGGGATCTGACCACAACAAATAGGAACCAGAGAACAATCTACAAGAATACGCAAGGATGATTTAACAATCTCTTGATGCAGATCTCCCCTGGAAGAGATTGGAGCAAAACCATTTAACAATAATCCCATGAATGCAGAAAAAGTAATACATTCAAATACTCATTCATTATACATACATACATATATATTAATCCAAACATACTAGAAGGGAATCTGCCCAATCTAATGAAGAATACCAACCAAAACGCCACATGTAAACAAAGTGTTGTAAATTTTTCCTTTAGAGTCAGAAAGAAGGCAAGAATCAAAATTTCAATAAAAAATTCCAATTAAAGGTTTTTATGATCTTTATTTTTTTGTTTCTCAGGTTATATCTTGTATTAAATATCAGTATGAATTATTGCCAGGAATGGAAGTGCCAGCCACATCATAAACAATGAAATTGAAACTCCTTTTGCAATCAGACATGGGTTCACGCTTTGGATTCAGAAGCCCTGGGAGCTGCATGAGTTAACTTTCCTTGCGGTTCTCTAACCAGTGAAAGCTGCACAGGACCCTTCCATAATGAAGCAGAGAAAAGTCCAGAAGGTGAATGTCCTCTAAAGCTTAGGAGCAAGGAAACACTCTTCAAAGCCTTCAGAATTGCTCCTTTCCTGTCCATTAGTGCCTGAATCCCTGGACAACGCCTGTGAGCATAGCTATTACCGTAGGGTGGGAACTTTGCATGTTCGTGGATCTCTAACTTCCCATTACGTTGTGAAATATAAAAAGCATGCAAAAAGTATCAAAATGGGGGCACCTGGGTGGCTCAGTCGTTAAGCATCTGCCTTCGGCTCAGGTCATGATCCCAGGGTCCTGGGATTGAGCCCTGAGTCAGGCTTCCTGCTCAGCGGGAAGCCTGCTTCTCCCTCCCCCACTCCCCCTGCCTGTGTTCCCTCTCTTGCTGTCTCTCTCTCTGTCAAAAAATAAAAAAATAAAAAATTTAAAAAAGTATCAAAACAAATGTGTGCATGGATGAACCCAGCAGACGTTACTCTAAGTGAAAGCAGCCAGTCACAAGGGGCCACAGGTTGTCTGCTTCCATTTATATGAAATATCCAGAACAGGCACTTTAGAGATAGAAAGTAGATTAGTGGTTGCCAGAGGCTGGGGAACAGGGAGTGTTTGTGTGTGTATGTGTGTGTGGGGAGGAATAACTGCTAATGGGTAGAGTTTCTCTTTGAGGTGACAAAAATGTTCTAAAATTAGATAATGGTGATGATTGCACAACTCCAAATATACTAAAAACCGTTGAATTATACACTTTAAATGGATGAATTGCATGGCAAGTGAATCATATCCAGTAAAGCTGTTTTTAAAATGTAAGACTTTTTATTTATTTTATTTTTTTATTATTTTCTTAAGATTGTGTTTATTTGACAGAGAGAAAGAGGGAGAGCACAAGCAGGGAGGAGGGGCAGAGGGAGAGGGAGAAGCAGGCTCCCCGCCCAGCAGGGAGCCTGATGCGGGGCTCGATCCCAGGAACCAGAGATCATGACCGGAGCCGAAGGCAGACGCTTAACCGACTGAGCCACCCAGGCGCCCCTGTAATAGACTTTTAAAATAATTAAAATGTAAAATTTAAAATACATGTTACATATGATTGACTAGTTATGAGCAAAGGAACCAGCAAAGTCGGGGGAAAAGTGCCAATTTAAAGACAGTGTCAGGGGCGCCTGGGTGGCTCAGTCATTAAGTGCCTGCCTTCGGCTCAGGTCATGATCTCAGGGTCCTGGGATCGAGCCCCACATGGGGCTCCCTGCTGCGCGGGCAGCCTGCTTCTCCCTCTTCCACTCCCCCTGCTTGTGTTCCCTCTCTCTATCAAATAAAAAAAAAAAAAAAAAGAAGGTGTCAAAGTTGGGAAGGAAAATATTTATATATATAATCAGCTAGAAAAAAAAGAACTCCAATTTCCTTTCTCAAGGTTGTTTCTTTTCTCTAATTTGATACTTTGATACTCACAATAGTTAGGGAACCCTTGTAGGCGGGTCGGATCTAGTAACTGAGCGCCACAGAGGAAAGAATGGCACATTTTATTTTATTTTTTTCTTGGGGGGGGTTCTTTTTTTAAAAATTTAAATTCAATTAATTAACATACAGTGTCTTATTAGTTTCAGAGGTAGAGTTCAGTGATTCATCATGTATGTAACACCCAGTGCTCATTCCATCCAGTGCCCTCCTTAATGCCCATCACCCAGCTACCCCCTCACCCCACCCTCCCCTCCAGCAACTCTCAGTTTATTTCCTATGATTAAGAGTCTCTTGGGGCGCCTGGGTCGCTCAGTTGGTTAAGCGACTGCCTTCGGCTCAGGTCATGATCCTGAAGTCCCGGGATCGAGTCCTGCACCTGGCTCCCGCTCAGCTGGGAGTCTGCTTCTCCCTCTGACCATCTCCCCTCTCATGCTCTCTCTATCTCACTCTCTCTCTCAAATAAATAAATAAAATCTTAAAAAAAAAAAAAAGAGTCTCTTATGGTTTGTCTCCCTCTCTGATTTTGTTTTGTTTTATTTTTCTCAGGTTTGTTTCCTTTACTAACCAGAATCAAAAAGCACATTAAAGAACAATACATACAGAACAGCACATTTTAAAAGCATACTATAAGGGTGGGGTGCCTGGCGGGTTCAGTCCAAAAGCACCTGACTCTTGATCTTGGGATCATGAGTTCAAGCCCCACAATGGGTGTAGAGATTACTTTAAAAAATAAATAAATAAACTTAAAAAAAAAAGTAAAAGCATAGGATAAAGAGACACGGGATCTGAAGCTGGAATACAAGATTTCATCTCTCAGAGCAGCAGGTGGGGCAGGAAACCTGAAGCCAAACACGCAGGCTCCAATTTTAAACAGGACCCTGGCAGGAATTTTTCTCAAACGGCAGACAAAAATGCAGAATGGTGAAGAGTGTATAATCTGCAGGTGCACGGTTAAAACAGGACAAACAAAACACCCGTGTGCCTACCACGCAGCTTACGAAAAAATACAACCTGTGTGCTCTTCCCAACCTTACCCCTCCCCACTGAAGGGAGGAACCACTGTCCTGATTTTTATATCAATCACTCATTTGCTAATTTTCTCGTATTCGATTTAATGGCAGTCTTTAATCGACAGAAACCAAACTCAGGTGTACAAATATATAAAACATAAAACCCGAGTCTCTTATCAATAGGGCGTTTAGATCTCAGTCAGCCAATCCTCTGCTTCGCCCGGTAACGGTGACGCCGAGGTACAGCGTGAACACTAACCTATTTTCCCAACTGACAGAGCGGTGACTTGATTATTTGCATACCCACAGTGCACTGCGGTCGGTACAAGTTTAAAACAATAAAACTTTAAAATTCCTCCACTTATACATCTTACAGTTAGGTCTCTACTTAGAAAATAACCTAAAAGTTTTTATTCAGGCACTGAGTCTTGCGGTTAATTAGACACCATCAGTGAACTAGGAGTTTTTTTTTAACCGAGGCATGAGTTACAACACCAAACGCTACACTCTGGTTTCTCTTCAGACCGCATAAATCTTTCGCCTTTTACTAAAGATTTCCGTGGAGAGAAACAAGTCTGAGTCTTAACCCAATTTTTTGAGGCCTTGTTTTTGCAGGGCTTATTTGTTCTTTCAAAAAGAGGTGAAATGTTCAGAGTTGGTGTGTGTGGGCTTTCTGTAAGTAGTGTAACAACTGTCTACAGGGCGGTTCAATTGTTTTCGTTGTTGTTATAGAATCTTTCATATTTAGAATCATGGTTAGTTTTTTTTTTCGCCTTTTTTTACTTAGAGTTAGAGTTCGCGTTTTCACACCTCGAATGTTTTTAGGGTGATGAGGTGTCAATCGCGTTATTTCGTTCTTTCTTGCCTGCTTCTTGTAATATATCGGTGTCTTTTTTCAGTTCTTTGGAACTATTTCTTTATTTGAAACCGAGGAGTTCAATTGTTTGGTTACGTGTGTTGGCCGTTTCTTTCTTATGGTTCACTTGTCAAGCCGCGTGAAGCTTTCCCTTTGTTTTTGTCTTATTTTTCTTTCCTTTTCCCTATGTTCATCTGTTTTGTTTTTTAACTTCCACATACGAGGTAAATCATGTGGTATTTGTCTGATTTATTTTGCTTAGCATTAATACTGTTCCATCCACATGTTTGTAAATGGCAAGATTTCATTCTGGCTTTAAAGTTTTACAAGCCAGTTAAATAAGAAGGAAGGCTCTCTTGCTCTCTAGTCAAGTAGAAGCAGGGGGATTTAAAGTTTTTTGTTTTTTTTAAGCTGGTTAAATAATTAAGAAGGAAAGCGTATGAGGTTGATTTTATTTAGTCCAAGATTTTGTTTCAACGTGAAACCAATATAGAAGATTAAAAGTGCTTGCATTATCTTTTTTGGTGCTAAATCTTCTAAATCCAGTTTGTATCTTGCACTTGATATATTTCAGGTGGGCCTTGCTGCTCTTCAGGCACTCAATCAGCACGTGAAACTAATGATAGTATCGGGCAGCATGGGTCTTGTATTAATTACATTGCCCGAACAGACCAGTTTATAGATCCTTCTCTCTTCATGGAGGTTTGGTTTCTTTCCCTATATTTTGGTTGTTAGAATGATGTTACTCACAATGTGTGTGCAAGACTTTCTTTTCCTAAAGTGTGGAATGGAACCACTGGGTCAGGGCAGGTAAATGTAATAATTTGTCCCAGGAGTGAGTGTACCCATTTCCATTTCCATCAATGGCATTTGTGTATTCCCATAGCTTCTCCTCCTTACTGGCTGTTGGTTCACTGACTTTAATTTTTGCCCATCTGGTAGTCATGAAATGATATCTGACAGTAGTTTTAATGTATTTTAATTCTCTAATTACTTCTGAGGTTGAATATCTTTTTAAAGATTTTTTTTGGCCATCATGGTTTACCTTCATTGAAATGCCTGTACGTGTCTTTTGCCCATTTTTTTTTTTCTTATATTGTGAATCTTTGTCTTAGTTATTTTGGGAGGTTTTTTTTTAACACAACCTCTAGACTCTAGAGACTTTTATTTTTTTAAGATTTATTTATCTATTTTAGAGAGGGAGCACGCGCATGAGGGTGAGAAGCAGAATCCTCAAGCTGACTGATTTCACGCTGAGTGCAGAGCCTGACGCAGGGCTTGGTCCCACAGCCCTGAGATCACAACCGAGCCAAAACCAAGAGTCTGACACTTCACCGACTGAACCACCCAGGCGCCCCTATAGAGATTTTAAATAGTAATTCTTTGTTGGTTATATGATGCAGGTAACTTCTTTCTGTTTATAGCTTCCCTTTCCATTCTTCTTACAGTGTGTCTTGGTGAAGTGGTCTTAATTTTAATGTCAGATCGATTTTTTTCTTCATTCTGATTTGTGCTTTTGTGTGTTTTGTTTATTAAATCACTACCTCAGGTTATTAAGGAAATTCTTTTAAAGTTATGTCTTTTGTATTTAAGTTCTTGATTCTTCTGGAACTGAATTTTTGTGCATAGTGTGAAGTGTGGATCAATTTTTATCCACCACACCCCGCCCCCCACTGACAGTTGTCCCTCACTATTTTTTTTTTAAGATTTTATTTATTTATTTGGCAGAGAGAGACAGCGAGAAAGGGAACACAAGTAGGGGGAGTGGGAGAAGGAGAAGCGGGCTTCCAGCGGAGCAGGGAGCCCGATGTGGGGCTGGATCCCAGGACACTGGGATCATGACCTGAGCTGAAGGCAGATGCTTAACGACTGAGCCACCCAGGCGCCGCTCTCTATTTTTTTCTTAAACCAGTCTATTGAAGTATGATTGAATACGAAAAGCTGTACTATTTAATGTATACAACTTGATGAGTTTGGAGGTAAGTATACACATCCATGAAACCGTCACCACAGTCAATGCCATAAACATTGTGGGTGCTCCATTCTGTTCCTTGCAATACCTAATACATCCTAATTGCTGTGGGTTTATAATAAGATAAAACTTGAAATCATATAGGCTTAGTTCTTCTAGTTGGTTTTCTTTTCATGGGTAATTTGGCTATTCTTTGGTCTTTAAAAATGCTTAAAATTGCCTTGTCAATTTCCCTGAAAATCCCTTTTGGATCTGTATTAAACCTGTAAATTAATTACGGAGAATTGAATCTTCAACTTGTTAATGGACAGGATTTGTCTCTCCACGTTTTAAGTCTTTATTATTTTTCAGTAAAATGTTAAAAATGTCTACTAAAGAGGGGCGCCTGGGTGCCTCAGTCGGTTGAGCGTCTGCCTTTGGCTCAGGTCATGATCTCGGGGTCCTGGGATCGAGCCCCAGGTTGGGCTCCCTGCTCCATGCCCAGATATGGGGCATCTGCTTCTCCCTCTCACCCTGCTTGTGCTCGCGCTCTCTTTCTGTCAAATAAATAAAATCTTTAAAAAAAGATGTCTACTAAAGATCTTACACCCTTTGTTACTTTTTAAAGTTACATTTCCTAGCTGTACATTGATTGCTCTTGTGGATAAATGTAGTTGACTCTTGGGGTGCCTGGCTGGCTCAGTCGGTAGAGCATGTGATCTCAGGGTCCTGAATTGAAGCCTCACATTGAGGGTAGAGACTACTTAAAAAAAATGTAGTTGACTCTTGTATAGGATCTTCTATCTGGCAATCTTACTTGACTCTTTCATTAACTCAAATAAGTTGTGTGTAGATTATTTTGAATTTTCTATTTACAAAATCATTATCTGGGATCTTTTCTTTCTACTATTTAAATTTATTTTTTTCTTACTGAGCAGTCAGCATATACAATGTTTATTATATAATAAGTAGAAATGAGTTAAGTGGACCATTTTTTCTGATGCCTGATTTTAAAAGAATGCTTTCAAATGCTTCTCCACTGAGTTTGATGTGTCTTGTAGGTATTATATACCTTTTATGGGGTAAAGGATGTTTACTTATATTTTCAGTTGACTAAGAACTTTTACTGAATCTATTAAGATATGATCCTATGATTTTTCTTTTTTATTTGAGAGCAAGTGAGCACGAGCAGTGGGAGAAGCAGACTCCCCGCTGAGCAGGGAGCCCGACTCAGGGCTTGATCTGGGACTCTCGGATCTGACCAGAATCTAAGGCAGATGCTTAACTGCAGGGCCCACTTTTTTTTTTTTTAATTTATTGATTTTTCTTTTAGATTGTTTATGTGGTGGATGGTATTGAGAGATTTCCAAATGTTGAGCCAGTCTCACATTTCTAGAATAAATCTGTTTTAGACAAAATACCATAAACTGGGTGGCTCAAACAACAGAAATTTCTTTCTCACAGTTCTAGAAGCTGAAACTCTGAGATAAGGGTGCCAAATGACCGCTACTCTTCCTGCCCCTCCCCCAGGTTGCAGACAGCTGGCTTTTTGTATCTTCTTCACATGGTTGGAGAAAGAGCTAGCTAGCTCCCTGGCCTCTTATAAGGCCGTTAATCCCATTTATGAGTGCCCCACCCCCATGACCAAATTACCTCCCAGAAGCCCCACCTCCTTATAACATCACCCTGGGATTAGGGTTTCAACAAAGGAGTTTTAGGGGGGCACACACTCAAGCCACTGAAAAACCCAACTTGAGCACATTGTATTTTTAAACATTCTTGGACTCGGTTTGTTGACATTGTTATTAGACTTTTATATTTAATTTCTCTAGTGGGATTGGCCAGTAAAAATATTACTTTATTATTCTCTCCTGGTCTTGTTTTATTATCTAGGATGTAGAAACTCCTCACATGAGCTGGAAACTATTTTCTCCCCCCGCCCTCTTTTTTTTTTTTTTTAAACCTCTGCGAGAGGTTTTTTTTTTGTTGTTGTTGTTTTTAAAGATTTTATTTATTTATTAGAGAGCGAGTGAGAGAGAAACAGCACGAGAGAGGAGAGAGTCAGAGGGAGAAGCAGGCTCCCCGCCGAGCCAGGAGCCCGATGTGGGACTCGATCCCAGGACCCTGGGATCATGACCTGAGCCGAAGGCAGTCGCTTAACCAACTGAGCCACCCAGGCGCCCCTCTGAGAGGTTTTGTATCAGGCTCAAATGATCTAGGTGTTACTTGAATGTTTGCCAGCAAAGCCATCAAGTTCTAATGTTTTGCTAGTGATTCTTTTTGTTATGCGACATTCAGGTTTTTTATTTCTTCATGAGTCAGTTTTAAGTTATGTATATGTATATATGTGTATATATATACACACATATACAAGTTATATACCTATACCTAAGTTACGTATCTAAGTTTTTTTTTAAGATTTTATTTATTTATTTGACACAGAGAGATAGCGAGAGCAGGAACACAAGCATGGGGAGCAACAGAGGGAGAAGCAGACTAAGTTATATCGAGGTTTTATAGTATAATATGTACATTTTCTGCAGTTTTAAAATTTATTGGCACACAGTTCATATTCTCTATCGTTTGGCTCTGCTCTATTGCAATGTCCTTTTTTTTCATTCTCAGTATTATTTATTTATGTCTTCTCTTTTCTTGACCTTATAAATCTTGTCAGAAGTTGTCAATTTTATTAGTTTTTTTCCCAAAGAACCAAAGGTGGAGTTTGATGATCCTCTCTAGTGTGTCTTTTATCCCCCCACTATTTTCTGGTTATATCTTCAATACACTCTTCTATACTTTTTTGGTAGTTTTTCTATTGTTTCAAGAGGAATTCTTTTTTTTTTTTTTTTTAAAGATTTTATTTACTTGACAGAGAGAGACACAGCGAGAGAGGGAACACAAGCAGGGAGAGCGGGAGAGGGAGAAGCAGGCTTCCCGCTGAGCAGGGAGCCCGATGCGGGGCTCGATCCCAGGACCCTGGGATCATGACCTGAGCCGAAGGCAGACGCTTAACGACTGAGTCACCCAGGCGCCCCAAGCATCTGACTCTTGATTTTGGCTCGGGTCATGACATGGAACCCGCTATACACATCACCTGCTATACACACACACCCCAGCATCTGCTCCATACGGGAGGCCGGAGGCAACACGGAAGAAGTCCCATCGTCCAGCCCGTCCCTGCAGCCAGGATTGTGGATGCTGCTCTGGCTACACCATGTCACTGTGCAAACAGCACCTCAAGGATGCCAAGGACGGGGCCCTCCGGTTAGTGATGACGCCTCACTTTGGGTCTTCAGAGGGTGAAGGGATCCCTCCCTTGTGCTCAGCCTAACACAGAGCTGAGAAAGCCAGCCCAGGCACTCACTTCTGTTTCCTCAGTGTCTGAATCGGCCCCGTTGGGGGGCAAGTCCCCTCACAGCCCAGGACCGCCTGGGATCCCAGGGAGCGCTGGCTGCCTCTTCTTTCCGAGGCCCCCTACAGGATCCCTTTCCCATCCAGCCTTTCTAAGGGCAGCCCCGGAGGGTCTCCAGAACACAAAGGAATTCAAATTACACTCCCCTTTCCAGGACATTGGGATTATTGTCTAGGGGAGCCCCTTCCCTGTCAATAGAGTAGCCTCTTCATTTCCTCAAGGGTATTTTACCTCCTGCAGGGACGCGGGGGACTTTCTGATCCTTTCTCTCTCTCTCTCTCTCTCTTTTAATAGATGTATTCAGCCATGTATTAGGAAATATTGATTCGGGGCATTTAAATTCCAGTTAGTTGGGGCACCTGGGTGGCTCAGTTGGTTGAACATCTGACTCTTGGTTTTGGCTCAGGTCATGATCTCAGGGTCCTGGGATCGAGCCCCACGTCTTCAGGCTCCAAGCTCAGTGGGGGAGTCTGCCTGAGATTCTCTCCCTCTCCCTTTGCCCCTCCCCCTGCTCGTCTACTCCCTCTCTCACTCTAAAATAAATAATCTTTAAAAAAAAAAATTCCAGTTAACATACAGTGTAATATTAGTTTCAGCTGTACAAATAGTGATTCAACACTTCCATATATCCCCCGTGCTCATCACAAGTGTACTCCTTAGTCCCCATCACCTACTTAACCCAGCCCCCCACCCGCCCTCACCTCCCCTGGGAACCATCAGTTCTGTAAAGTTAAGAGTTTGTTTCTTGGCTTGCCTTTCTCTCACTGTCTTTTCATTTTTCTTTGCTCATTTGTTTCTTAAATTCCACATGAGTGAAATCATATGGTATTTGTCTTTTTCTGACTTATTTCACTTAGCATAATACTCTCTAGCTCCTTCCATGTCATTGCAAATGGCAAGATTTCATTCTTTTTTATGGCTGAGTAATATTTCTGTGTGTGTGTGTGTGTGTCTACACACCACATCTTCTTTATCCATTCATCAGTCCACGGACACTTGGGCTATTTCCGTAATTTGGCTATTGTAAATAATGCTGCCATAAACATAGGGGTGTGTGTATCCCTTTGAACTAGTATTTTTGTGTTCTTTAGGTAAATACCTAGGGTAATTGGTTCCCCTTTCTCCACATCCTCTCCAGCACCTGTTGTTTTTTGTGTTGTTGATTTTAGCCATTCTGACAGGTATAAGGTGATCTTTCATTGTAGTTTTGATTTGCATTTCCCTGATGACGACTGATGTTGAGCATTTTTTCATATGTCTGTTGGCCATCTGGATATCTATGGAGAAGTGTCTGTTCATTTCTTCTGCCCATTTTTAAATTGGATTATTTGTTTTTTGGGTGTTGAGTTTTTTTTTTTTTAAGATTTTATTTATTTGAGAGAGAGAGTGAGAGCACATTAGCAGGGGGAGGGGCAGAGGGAGAAGCAGACTCACTACTGAGCAGGAAGCCCCACGCGGGGCTCCATCCCAAGACCCTGGGATCATGACCTGAGCCGAAGGCAGAAGCTTAACTGACTGAGCCATCCAGGCACCCTGGGTGTTGAGTTTTATAGGTCCTTTATATATTTTGGATACTATCCCTTTATCAGATATGTCATTTGCAAATACGGTCTCCCATTCAGTAGGTTGCCTTTCAGTTTTGTTGAGTGTTTCCTTTGCTGTGCAGAAGCTTTTTATTTTGATGTAGTCCTGATAGATTATTTTTGCTTTTGTTTCCCTTGCCTCAGGAGACATATCTAGAAAAAAGTTGCTGCAGCTGATGTCAGAGAAATTACTGCATGTGCTTTCTTCAAGAACTTTTATGGTTTCAAGTCTCACATTTAGGTCTTTAATCCATGTTGAGTCTATTTTGTGTATGGTGAAAGAGAGTAGTCCAGTTTCATTCTTCTGCATGTGGCTGTCCAGTTTTCCCAGCACCATTTGTTGAAGAGACTGTCTTTTTCCCTTTGGATATTCTTTCCTACTTTGTCTAAGCTTAATTGACCATATAACTGTGGGTTCATTTCTGGGTTCTATTCTGTTCTATAGATCTTTCTATTTTTGTGCCAGTACCATACTGTTTTGATCACTGCAGCTTTGTAATATAACTTGAAGTTTGGAATTGTGATACCTCCAGCTTTGCTTTTTTTTTTTTTCAAGGTTGCTTTGGCTATTGAGGGTCTTTTGTGGTTCCAAACAAATTTAGGTTTGTTTGTTCTAGTTTTGTGAAAAATGCTGTTGGTATTTTGAAAGGGATTGCATTAAATGTACAGATTGCTTTGGGTAGTGTGGACATTTTAATATTTCTTCTTCCAATCCATAAGCATGGAATGTCTTTCCATTTTTTTGGGTCGTCTTCAATGTCTTTCGTCAGTGTTTTCCAGTTTTCAGAGTACAGGTCTTTCACCTCTTTGGTTAGGTTTATTCCTAGGGTTTTTAAATTTTTTTAAAGATTTATTTATTTATTAGAGAGAGAGAGAGAACAAGCTCTCAGGCCTTGGCAGTAGGATGACTAATTATTTCCCCTTGTTCTTCAGCACATTCAGACGGTCTCTGGCTTCCACATACTTGGTCTGTACCCCTTGACCTGGGCAATGGACATGAACAAGAACTCCACTTCCTGGTTCAGCTCGTTCTTTAGCATCTCTAGCTGTGGTAAGTTCAGTCAGTGATGTTAACTGACTGCTCCATGTTAGGGGAAGGAGGACTAACTATCTTATTATTTTTGGTGCAATTGTAAATGGGATTGATTCCTTAATTTCTCTTTCTGCTGCTTTGTTATTAGTGTATAGAAATGCAAGAGAGGGGTTCCTGGGTGGTGCAGTCGGTTGGGCATTAGTTTCAACTCAGGTCTGATCTCAGGGTCATGAGATCGAGCCCAAAGTTGGGTTCTGCATTCAGCGTGGAGTCTGCTTGAGTTTCTCTCTCACTCTTCCTTTCCCCTTCCCACTGTGCACTCTGTCTCTCTCTGAAATAAATAAGTAAATCTTTAAAAAAGAGAGAAATGCAGCAGATTTCTGTACATTGATTTTGTATTCTGTGACTTTACTGAATTTGTTTATCAGTTCTAGCAGTTTTTTCGTGGAGTCCTTTGGGTTTTCTATATAGGGTATCATGTCATCTGCAAATAGTGAAAATTTTACTTCTTCCTGCCGATTTAGATACCTATTATTACTTTTTGTTGTCTGATTGCTGTGGCTAGGATTTCCAGTACTATGTTGAATAAAAGTGGTGAGAGTGGACATCCCTGTCTTGTTCCTGACCATAGAGGAAAAGCTCTGTTTTTCCCCATTTAGAATGATGTTAACTGTGGGTTTTTCATATATAGCCTTTATTATGTTGATGTATGTTCACGCTAAATCTACTTTGTTGAGGGTTTTTACCATGAATGGATGTTGTACTTTGTCAGATATTTTTTCTGCATCTATTGAAATGATCATATAGTTCTTTTTTTTTTTAAGATATATTTATTTTAGAGAAAGACCGTGTGTACATGAGTGGGGGGTGGGGCAGAGGGAGAGAAGCAGATGCCTCCCTGAGCACAGAGTCCGATATAGGACTCAGTCTCACAACCCCGAGATCATGACCTAAGCTGAAATCAAGAGTCGGACACTTAACCAACTGAGCCACCCATGTGCCATGAAATGATCATCAGTTTTATCCTTTCTGTTATTGATGTGATGTATTATGTTGATTGATTTGCGAATATTGAACCACCCTTGCAACCCAAGAATAAATTGCGCTTGATCATGGTGAATGATTTTTTAATGTATTGTTGGATTCAGTTTGCTAGTATTTTGTTGAGGATTTTTGCATCTATGTTCATCAGAGATATCTTTATCTGATTTTGGTATCAGGGTCATGCTGGCCTCATAGAATGAATTTGGAAGTTTTCCTTCCTTTTCTATATTTTGGAGTAGTTTGAGAATAGGTATTCTTCTTTATTTTTTAGAAATATTTTATTTATTTATTTGCCAGAGAGAGGGAGAGCACAAGCAGAGAGAGCTGCAGGCAGAGGGAGAAGCAGGCTCCCCACTGGGGAAGGAGCCCGATGAGGGACTCGATCCCAGGACCCTGGGGTCATGACCTGAGCCGAAGGCAGACGCTTAATAACTGAGCCACTCAGGTGTCCCTAATTCTTTAAATGTTTGGTAGAATTTGCCTGTGAAGCCATCTAGTCCTGGACATTTTTTTTTTTTAAAGATTTTATTTATTTATTCATGAGAGACAGAGAGACAGAGAGAGAGGCAGAGGGAGAAGCAGGCTTCCAGCAGAGCAGGGAGCCCAATGCGGGACTTGATCCCAGGACCCTGAGATCATGACCTGAGCCGAAGGCAGACGCTTAACCATCTGAGCCACCCAGGTGCCCGTGGACATTTTTTTTTTTAATGTAATCTCTTGACCCCAAGATCAAGAGGCACACTCTTCCAGCTGAGCCAGTTAGATGCCCCAAATTTGTTCTTCCTAATTTTATTTTATTATTTATTTATTAAAGATGTTTATTTTTAAGTAATCTCTACACCCAATGTAGGGCTCAAACTTACAACCCCAAGATCAAGAGCTGCATGCTCGGGTGCCTAGGTGGCTCAGTCGGTTAAGCCTCTGCCTTTGGCTCAGGGCATGATCCCAGGGTTCTGGGATCAAGTCCCACATCGAGCTCCCTGCTCAGCAGGGAATCTGCTCCTCCCCACCCCACCCTTCCCCCTGCTCGTGATTTCTCTCTCTCTCTTTCTCAAATAAATAAAACCTTTAAACAAAAAAAAAGGGGGGGTGCCTGGGTGGCTCAGTCATTGGGCATCTGCCTTCAGCTCAGGTCGTGATCCCGGGGTCCTGGGATCGAGCCCCACATCGGGCTCCTGGCTCTGCGGGAAGCCTGCTTCTCCCTCTCCCACTCCTCCTGCTTGTGTTCCCTCTCTCACTGTGTCTCTCTCTGTCAAATAAATAAAATCTTAAAAAAAAAAAAAGGCTACATGCTCTGTGGACTGAGCCAGCCAGGTGCCCCATGGTCCTGGACTTTTGTTTGTTGGAAATTTTTTTATTACTGATCAATTTCTTTGCTGGTTATCGGTCTGTTCAAATTTTCTATTTTGGTTTTGGTAATTTATATGTTTTTAGGAATTTATCCATTTCTTCTGTGTTGTCCAATTTGTTCACATATAGTTTTTCATAATAATCTCTTATAATTGTATTTCTGTGGTATTGGTTGTTATTTCTCCTCTCCCATTTGTGATTTTATTTATTTGGGTCCTTCCTTTTTCTTTTTGATAGGTCTGGCTTAATGTTTATCAATTATTAATTTTTTCGAAAAACCAGCTCCTGGTTTAATTGATCTTTTCTTTTGTTTTTTTCTTTTTATGTATGTATATAACCTCTGTGCCCAATAAGGGTCTCAAACTCATGACCCCAAGATCAAGAGTTGCCTGCTCTACCAACTGAGCCAACCAGGCTCCCCTGTTCTAGTGCTTTTTTAGTTTCTAACTCATTTATTTCTGCTCTAATCTTATTAGTTCCTTCCTTCTTCTGGCTTTAGGCTTTGTTTATTATTCTTTTCCTAGCTCTTTTAGGTGTAAGGTTAGGTTGTTTATGTGAGATTTCTCTTGCTTCTTGAGGTAGGCCTGTGTTACTATATACTTCCTTCTTAGAACCACTTTTGTGGGGTGCCTGGGTGGCTCAGTCAGTTAAGAATCTGACTCTTGATTTTGGCTCAGGCCATGATCTCAGGCTTGTGAGATCAAGCCCCATATTGGGCTCTGCACTGAATGCAGAGCCTGCTTGGGATTCTCTCCATCTCCCTCTGCCTTGCTCACATGCGCTCTCTCTCTCAAAAAAAAAAAAAAAAAATCACTTTTGCTGCATCCCAAGGTTTTGTGTTTTCATTTTCATTTGTTTCCATGTATTTTTTTTTATTTCTTCTTTTATTTCCTGATTGACCCATTCATTGTTTCGTAGCATGTTACTTAGCCTCTATGTATTTGTGGTCTTTCCAGATTTTTTCTTGTGGGTGACTTCTACTGTCATGGCATTGTGGTCAGAAAAGGTGCATGGTATGACTTCGGTTTTCTTGAATTTATTGAGGCCTGTTTTGTGGCCTAATATATGATCTATTCTGGAGACTGTTCTATGTGCATTGAAAAGAATGTGTATTCTGCTGTTTTAGGATGGAATGTTCTGAATATATCTGTTAAATCCATCTGGTCTAGTGTGTCATTCAAAGCCATTGTTTCCTTGTTGATTTTCTGTTTAGATGATCTGTCCATTAATGTAAGTGGGATGTTAAAGTTCCCTACTATTGTATTATTATCAATTAGTTCCTTCATGTTTGCTATTAATTGTTTTATGTATTTGGGTGCTCCCATGTTGGGTGCATAAATATTTATAATTGTTAGATCTTCTTGTTGGATTGTCCCCTTTATTATTATTTTTTTAAAGATTTTATTTATTTAGGGGCGGCTGGGTGGCTCAGTCGTTAAGCGTCTGCCTTCAGCTCAGGTCATGATCCCAGGGTCCTGGGATCGAGCCCCGCATTGGGCTCCCTGCTCTGCGGGAAGCCTGCTTCTCCCTCTCCCACTCCCCCTGCTTGTGTTCCCTCTCTTGCTGTGTCTCTCTCTGTCAAATAAATAAGTAAAATCTTTTTAAAAATTTATTTATTTATTTATTTGACAGAGAGAGTGAGTGAGCACACAAGCAGGGGGAGCAGCAGAGGGAGAAACGGGCCCTCTACTGAGCAGGGAGCCAGATATGGGACTCGATCCCAGGACCCTGAGATCATGACCTGAGCTGAAGGCAGACACTTAACCGACTGAGCCACCCAGGCACCCCATCCCCTTTATTATTATGTAGTGTCCTTCTTTGTCTCTTTTTACAGTCTTTGTTTAAAAGTCTATTTTGTCCAATACAAGTATTGCTACTCCAGCTTTCTTTGAACATCTATTTGCATGGTAGATGTTTTCTCCATCCCTTCACTTTGAACCTGCAGGTGTCTTTAGGTCTAAAATGGGTCTCTTGTAGGCAGCATATAGATGGGTCTTGCTTTTTTTTTTTTTTTTTTAATCCATTCTGACACTGTTTCTTTTGATTAAAGCATTTAGTCCATTTACGTTCAGTCATTATTGATTTTAAAAAGGTAATTATTGATAGATATGTATTTATTGCCATTTTATTACTTGTGATTGTTTCTGGAGATTTTCTCTGATCCTTTTATATCTTTCTTTCTTTCATGGCTTGCTGGTTTTCTTTAGTGATATATTTGGATTTCTTTCTCTTTGTTCTTTGCATATTTATTTGTAGTTTTTGATTTGTGGTTACCATTAGGTTTGTATATAACGTCTTCTGTGTATAGCAGTCTATATTAAGGTGATGGTCGTTTAAGCTTGAACCCATTCTTTACTCCGGTCCTCCCCACGTTTTAGGTATATGTTGTCATATTTTACCTCCTTTTTTAAAGTGAGTTCCTTGACTGATTTTTTATAGAAATATTCATTTTTACTGCTTTTGTGTTTCCTACCTTCCTACTTTCACTTTTGCTCTTTCTTTTCCACTCACAGAGTCCCCTTTCGTATTTCTTGCAGAGCTGTTTTCATGGTCATGAACTCCTTTAATTTTTTGTTTATCTGTGAAACTCCTTATTTCTCCTATTTTGATTGTTAACCTTGCTGGATAGAATATTCTTGGCTGCGGATTTTTCCCACTCAGCACTTTGATTATGCCATTCTCTTCTGGCTTGAAGAGTTTCTGCTGAAAAATCTACCTTATGGGTTTTCCCTTTTAAGTAACTTTTCTTTTGTCTTGCTGCTTTTAAGATTTTTTTTCCTTATCACTGTATTTTGCCAGTTTCGTGATAATATGTCTTGGTGTGGGTCTGCTTTTGTTGATTTTGATGGGAGTTTTCTGTGCCTCCTGGATCTGGGTATCTGTTTCCTTCCCCAGATTAGGGAATTTTTTAGCTATTTCTTCAAATAAATTTTCTCCCTCCTTTTCTCTGTCTTCTTCTTCTGGAACTCCTAAAATACGAATGTTACTACATTTGATGGAGTCACTGAGTTCCCTAAGTCTATCTTCATTTCCCATAATTCTCTCTTTTGTTCAGCTTCATTATTTTCCATTATTTTGTCCTCTTTGTCACTAATTCATTCCTCTGCTTCTTCCTGCCTGCTCTTCATTGCATCAAGCCTATTTCCAATCTTGTTTATTGCATTTTTCATCTCTTACTGATTCTTTTTTACCTCTTTTATCTCTGTAGTAAGGATTTCATTGATGCCTTCTATTATTTTCTCAAGCCCAGTGAGTATCCTTATGATTTTGCTTTAAATTCTTCATCAGGGATGTTACTTATATCTGTTTTGCTTAGATCTCTGGTCTTGGCCTTATCTCGTTCTTTCACTTGGGATAAATTCCTCCACCTGGCGTTTTGTTCTAAGTCTCTGCCTTCTTCTGTGTGTTAGAAAAGCCAGTTATGTCTCCTGCTCCTGAAAGTAATGGCTTTATGAAGAAGAGGTCGTGTAGTGTTCAGGGCCTAGTACTTCAGGGAGTGTCTCTGGTGTGTGCTGCATGCAATCTGCTGTTGTGTTTTGGCTGCTCTGTCCTTCAGGCCAGTCATCTGCCCAGGCTCTACTTGCCTGCAGTGGGCAGTGTTTGGTCCCTGGCCTGAATGTGGTGGCTTTTAACTAGGTGTGCTCTGGCCTGCTTGTGAAATGAAACCTGTCACCACGTCCACCAGAACTTAGGCCCTGCAGAACTCTTGTCGGGAGATGTGGTGTGGGCAGGGGTTTGTGCTGGTCTTCTGGGGAAGGGGCCCAATGTGCTGGGACTGAGGCAAGCCTGACTGAAAAGGGCAGTCCTGCCAGAGCACAAGAGGGGTGGGATTTGGTATAAGCAAGTTAGGCAGCCAGTGTCTATGCAGCTTCCCTCAGGTGGTTCTGTGTTTATGCTGAGGGGTAGGGGAGGGAAATGGCACCAGCCAGGTCCTTTCTTCCTGGTCTCTCTCTCTCTCAACATTGCCTCTTAGGGCCATGCTCCTAGAAGAGCAAGTAATCTCCCCACTGTGTGTCCCCAGGCTTGATTTCCCCATCTGTCAGGGGAGGGCCCGAGTGAGTTTCCACACTGTATGCTCCTAGGTTGTTTACCTGCCTTTTCTCCAGGAGCAGCCTGGATGCCTCCACACTGGAGCCCAGTCCAGCCTGCCGATACTTTAAAAAACTTCAGGATTGGGGCACTTGGGTGGCTCAGTCACTTAAGCATCTGCCTTTGGCTCAGGTCATGATCCCAGGGTCCTGGCCCCATCAGGCTCCCTATCAGTGGAGGATCTGCTTGTCCCCCTCCCTCTCCCTCTGCCTGCCGCTCCCCCTGTCCCCGCTTGTGCTTGCTCTCTTTCTCTGTCAAATAAATAAATAAAATCTTTAAAAACAAAAGCAAAACAAAAAACAAAAAAACTTCAGGATTTGAGCACTATTGTGGCAAGAAGTCACAAATTTCAACCCTTCCTGCTGTCCAAGCCAATGGCTATGGAAAAACATTCTCCTTGTGTGTTCCCCTGTGTGCTCCTCTCTCTCTCTCCCTTCTCTACAACCGTGGCTCCCTCCCCCCTACAGCACCATGTGTCTGCACTTCCTACCTTCTTCAGTGTGGCCTCTTCTCTCCACTTAGTTGTGGGGTTTGTTCTGGCAGTCTTCAGATTGATTTCTGGGGTATTTAGGATGATTTGATAGTTACTTAGTTGTGTTCATTGGATGCTGTGAGCCTAGGGTCCCCCTACTCTGCTGCCATCATCCCCCCTGTGTGATCCTTTCTCTTGATGAAGGGACCAAAAAGCACTCAACTTCAGTCTCCCAGGGCTCCTGTCATATTGTCATCCTTTATCCATTCATTCCGCTAACATTTTCAAGACTTCCATCAAAAACACAATTTAATATTTTTTCTCATGAACCCCACATATTGAAAGTTTTGCCCATTGCATTTATCAAGTAAGAATTTATTCTTTTCCTATTTGTAATTAATCAAAAACATATTTGACCATCAGCAAGAGTTCTGATCAGCTTGAGGAGACTAGGGTGCTCTCCCAGAGCAGATCTAACGCTGGCCCACGTTGGGGAGGGCGATGGGGAAGGGTACAGCCATGGACATGTAACCGGGGCCCATGGGTGTGAGAGCACCTGGCTCCGGGGGCCTCAAACAGATCAGGTTTGGCCACTCACCACCGACAAAATACAAAGGCAGAGAGTGGGTGGCAGTGAAACAAGAAAGGAATTTGTTTCAATGAGCCCAACACCGGGAAGACTGGGACTAGCATCTCAAAGGCTGTCTCCAAAGGGCTGCAAATACTTGTAGGTTTATATAAGGAGAAGTATATAGGGAGAAGGTGAGACAAAAGCCAGTGAGTACGTGCAGGTGGGCAGTAAAGGTCAGCTGGATCATTGTCTTGGGGTCAATCTCGGGCAAGGTCCTGCTGCCTCAGGGCAGTCCCTATTGCTTGAGGGGGTGGTTTCAGTTCCCATCCAGGGATGCTTTGCCCGCAGGGTCTTTTGCCTGAATTGTGAGATTAGCTGGAAAGAACTTCATCAGTTAGAAAGGGCAGACTGAGGTCAGAATGGAGCAGTTGAAATCCTCTGTAAGACCTGTTGAAGCAGCTCCCACCTCCGAGACTACCTCCTCCCCGCTGTGTCCTCAGCCCCAGCCTGGGAACCACGGGCCTCTAATTTGCACCCCATGGGGCAGAAGTCCGGGCAATGGGGCTGTAGCGAGGGTGTGAAACTGGGTGGGGAGATGGGTGTTCTCTTCCCAGCCCTGTGACCTCCCGAGTCCTGAGTACCCTCCCTGGGGCTTGATTTCCCCATCTGTCAGGGGAGGGCCCTAGTGAGAGAATCTCCAGATTTCCCTCCAGGCTCTGACCTTTTAGATGGTAAATCTTGGACTCGGGAGAGTGGAGGTGAGAGTGTGACAGAAACCAGCAGCACAGCCGGTGGTCCCGCTAGGCTTGTCTGATAGACACTGATCCTTGTGGGCGTGACAGACAACGCCAGGCCAGAGCAGGGCTGTTTGGTCACACCAGGTTGGACATGCTGGAGCACCCCATACACAGGCGCACTCATACACACGCATGCGTGTGAACAGCATGCACGCGTAAACGTGCATGTGCGCATTCATCAACACGTGCATGTGTATGCACACGCGCACACACACACGCACACGCACACACTCATCCCAAGTGCCATATGCTACACAGCCCCAAGTTTGCAGACCTGCCCACTTCTCTGCCCTGGATCACCAGCCACCGTTTTTTGGCATCTGTCTGGAAGGCTGGGTATGGGGCTTCCTGCTGACCCAGATGTGTGAGCGTCTCTGAGTGGGCTGAGCTCACTGGTCCGCAGCCTGCTTTTCAAGAGCAGACATCAGGCGAGGGATGCAGGTTTTCCTCTGTAACTGTGCTGCTTGGGGTCTCCACTGCTGCTTCCCATTTGGTAACAGCTCATGAATCTTAGTTCTTCTCCCGTATCGGCCACAAGATGATGGAGGCCGGCAAAAAGGGGGCTCGCGTTGCTGACGGGTAGGAGAAGGGGAGCAGGGCGGGGGGTGGGGGGGGGTGGATAGACAGCAGGCTGATGAGAGGAGCTGACTCCATATTGGCCCACCAGGGGGAGAACTTGGAACATTCCTATCTGTATGCCTTCACTTATCCTGCACCTCCTGGGCTCAAGAGAGGTTTCTGGAAAGGATGAATAGATGCCTAACTAGATGAGGGAGAGAAGGACCTGAAGAGACAAAGGAAGGAGGAAGGCAGGTGGGGAAGGGGAGATGAATAAACCTAAACTAGTGGGGACAGGCTTAGGGGGAGCTTTTCTTTTTACATGGTAATTAAAAAGGTTGACACTGTGGGGCCTGGTAAGAACACTACATTGCGGAAATGCATTTCTTTTCCTTCCTATTTCCTCTTGAGATGAACTCTGTCCCTGTTATGCTGTGACCCTGGGCGATCTCTCTCTGAGCCTCAGTATTCCCATCACTAAGCTGGGCCTTCCTTTCCCTCAAAGTGTCATCAAGAGATTCAAGCGAAATAATGGAATGAGAATAGTGCTTTGGAAAACAAACATATGTGCCTAATCGCAGGGATGACATGCCCACACTGAAGCTGAAAGGCAGTGTGGTACAGTAGTTATGACTCAGGCTCCCAAGTCAGATTGCCTGAATTCCCATCCCAACTTTTCCCCTTACCAGCTGTGGGACCTCAAGCATGTTCCTTAACTTCTCTGTGCCGCAGTTACTTCATCTGAGAAGCAAGCATGATGATAACAATATCTGCTTCTCCCTCTCCCACTCCCCCTGCTTGTGTTCCTGCTTTCGCTGTCTCTACCTCTGTCAAATAAATAAAATCTTAAAAATAAATAAATAAATCTTAAAAAAGCTGTAGGAATCTGGAGACAGTGTTTTATCTTTAATTTAAAAATTTCCCCAATGCTACGGATTTGTGTACATATGTTTTAGTTTTACTATGTGACCATTTTATTGTGGTGTCATGACTTGTTGCTTTGTGACTTAAGTTTTTTAAACATTTCATTACTGTTCTTGAATAGATAATACATCCACAGGGCACAAAATTTGCAAGGTTGCTCTGACATGTGCTGGCTGAGGCAGGTGGCACTCTAGGGTGCCCCTGTGCCTGGCTCATGCATGCATCCGGTGCCCACTTTGGGCAGAAACAAAGGACGGGGACTTGAGTGGGACCTTGGCCCAGAGGCAGCAGGTTCACTCCCAGCCCTGGCTCCGGGGGCACTGGCCAGCCTGGCTGAGGAGGACTGCAGGGTCAGAGAGGCAGATGGATGGGACCAGGGGACAAGGAGAAAGAAGGACGCAGGGAAACAAGAAAGAAGCCAGGTTAATGTTTAAAAAGAAGACAACAGACCCAAAATGGAGTCATTTATGCTAAGCCCCAAGTCACCAAACCGAGACTTAATTTACAGTTTTGGCTCTCCTAGAAATGGAATCTTAAATCAGCCAATTAGGAATTACCTGATCAGGGCGCCTGGGTGGCTCAGTTGGTTAAGCGACTGCCTTCGGCTCAGGTCGTGATCCTGGAGTCCCGGGATCAAGTCCCGCATCGGCTCCCTGCTCAGCGGGGAGCCTGCTTCTCCCTCTGACCCTCCTCCCTCTCATGCTCTCTCTCTATCATTCTCTCTCTCTCAAATAAATAAATAAAATCTTAAAAAAAAAAAAAAAAAAAAGGAATTACCTGATCAGCACTAGCGGCTAATCTGCCGGATAGATAGACCCCTGTCATCTCCTAAAGGAAAGTGACCTTGCCATATCCAATCTACTTTTTGCTCATACAACTTCCTTGTTCGCCCTGCTTTCTGCCTATAAAAGTGTTTCATTTTGTACAGCTCCTCAGAGCTCCTTCTGTCTGCTAGATTGGATGCTGCTTGAATCATTGAAGAAAACCAATAAGAGGGGCACCTGGCTGGCTCAGTTGATTGAGCATGCAACTCTTGATTTTGGGGTCATGAGTTCAAGCCTAGCCTCACATTGGGTGTAGAGATTACTTAAGAAAAAAGAAAGAAGGCCAGAAAGAGCTTTAGAATGTTCTCAGTTGGGGGCACCTGTTTGGCTCAGTTGGAGAAGCATGTGACTCTTGATCTCATGGACTTTGATCCCACATTGAGTCTAGAGATTACTTAAAAAAAAAAAAAAATTGTGCTCAGTTGAATTTTTTTTTTTTAACTAAAGAGGATAATTCCAACCTGAAAACAAGAATATCTAGAGATTAAATCATTTCTGAATCAGCTAAAATCGATGATTGGGGCTTGTTGGGATTGAACTAGGTGTTTACCAACGGGAAAAGCTCCCAGGATCTCTTCTCTTTTTAAATTGAGGTAAAATTGGTAAATAACATTGTATGTTTCAGGTATACAACATTATAATTCAATATTTGTATGTGCTACAAAGTAATCACCACTAAAGTCTACTTACCATTATCAGCATAAAACTGAGTCCCTTTATCCATTTTGCTTGCCTCCCCACTCCCTCTCCCTTCTGGTAACCATCAATCTGTTCTCTGTATCCATGAGCTTGTTTTTGTTTTGTTTTGTTTTAGATTCCATATATAAATGAAATCGTACAGTATTTGTTTTTCTCCATCTGACTTACTTCGCTTAGCATAATACCTTCAAGGTCCATCCATGTTGTCACAAATGGCAAGATTGCATTCTTTTTTTATCACTGAGTAATATCCCATCGTATGTATGTATATATGTGTGTAAATACCACATCTTCTTTATTCATCCATAGATGGACATTTAGGTTGTTTCCATGTCTTGGATATTATAAATAATGATGCTGTGGATGGGGTGCCTGGGTGCCTCAGCTGCCTTCGGCTCAGGTCATGATCCCGGGGTCCTGGGATCAAGCCCCGCATCCGGCTCCCTGCTCCACGGGAAGCCTGTTTCTCCCTCTCCCACTCCCCCTGCTTGTGTTCCCTCTGTCGCTGTGTCTCTCTCTGTCAAATAAATAAATACAATCTTTAAAAAAAAATAATGATGGAATGGACATGGAGGTTAGGTATCTTTTTGAGTTAGTGTTTTCATTTTCTATGGATAAATACCCAGAAATGGAAAAGATGGATCACATGGTAGTTCTATTCTTTTTTTTTTTTTTTTCTTTAAGGAATCTCCATACTGTTTTCCACAGTGGCTGCCCCAGTTCACGTTCCCACCACCAATGCATGAGGGTTCTGTTTTCTCTATATCTTCTCCTACACTTGTTGTTTCTTGTCTTTTTGGTAATAGCCATTCTAACCAGTGTGAGGTGATATCTCATTATGGTTTTGAATGGCATTTCCCTAATAATTAGTGATCTTTCCCTAATAATCAGCATCTTTCTGTGTGCCTGTTGGCCATGTGTATGTCTTCTTTGGAAAAATGTCTATTCAGATCCTCTGCCCATTTTAATTGGGTTGTTTGGTGTTTTGTTGTTGAGTTGTATGAGTTCTTTAAATATTTTTTTTTTTTTTTAAAGATTTTATTTATTTATTTGAGAGAGAGAGAGAGCACAAGAGGGAGGAGAGGGAGAGGGAGAAGCAGACTCCCTGCTGAGCAGGGAGCCCGATGCGGGGACTCGATCCCAGGACTCCAGGATCATGACCTGAGCCGAAGGCAGTCGCTTAACCAACTGAGCCACCCAGGCACCCAGTTCTTTAAATATTTTAAATCTTAATCCCTTATCAGATATATGATTTGAAAAAAATCTTGTCCCATGCATTAGGTTGTCTTTTTGTTGTGATGATGGTTTCTTTCACTTTGTGGAAGCTTTTTAGTCTGATTTAGTCCCATTCGTTTATTTCTGCTTTTGTTTCCCTTGCTTTTGAAGTCAGATCCACAAAAATGTTACCAAGACTAATGTCAAGGAGCTTACTACCTATCTTTTCTTCCAGGAATTTTATGGTTTCAGGTCTTACATTCAAATCTTTAATCCATCTTTTTAAAAAATCTTTAATCCATTTTGAGTTAATTTTTGTGTATTTTTAAAATAGTGGATTATTTTCATTCTTTTGCATGTGACCATCCAGGTTTCCCAACACCATTTATTAAGGAGACTGTCCTTTCTCTATTGTATGTTTTTGGCTCCTTTGTCATAAATTAATTGGCCATATGTGTGTGGGTTTAATTCTGGGTTCTCAGTGGTATTCCATTGATCCATGCATCTATTTTTATGTCAAACCAGACTGTTTTCGTTACTGTAGCTTTGTAGTATAGTTTGAAATCAGGGAGCATGATTTCCTTACCTCCAGCTTTGTTCTTCTTTCTCAAGATTGCTTTGGCTATTCAGGATCTTTGTGGTTCCAAACAAATTTTAGAATTATTTTTTTTTTAAGATTTTATTTATTTATTTGACAGAGAGAGACACAGTGAGAGAGGGAACACAAGCAGGGGGAGTGGGAGAGGGAGAAGCAGGCTTCCCGCTGAGCAGGGTGCCCGATGCGGGGCTCGATCCCAGGACCCTGGGATCACGATCCGAGCCAAAGGCAGACACTTAACGACGGAGCCACCTAGGTGCCCCAAATTTTAGAATTATTTTAGTTCTGAAAAATTCCCTTAGAATTTTGGTAGGGATTGCATTGAATCTATAGGTTGCTTTGGGACATTTTAACAATATTAATTCTTTGGATCCCTGAGCACAGAATATTTTTCCATTTATTTGTATCTTCTTCAATTTCTTTCATCAGTGTCTTATAGCTTTCAGAACACAGGTCTTTCATCTCCTTGGTTAAGTTTATTCCTAGGTATTTAAGTCTTTTTGATGTAATTGTAAATGGGATTGTTTTCTTAGTTTCTCTTTCTAATAGTCCATAATTAGTGTATAGAAAGATCTTAGATTTCTGTATTTTGATTTTGTATCCTGCAACTTTACCGAATTCATTTATTAGTTTGAACAGTTTTTAGTGGAGTCTTTGGGGTTTTCTCTATATTGTATTATGTCATCTGTAAACAGTGACAGTTTTACTTCTTCCTTTCCAATTTGGATGCCTTTTATTTTTCTTGCCAAATTGCTGTGGTTAGCACTTCTGATACTATGTTGAATAAAAGTGGCAAGAGTGGGCATCCTTGTCTTGTTCCTGATCTTTGAGGAAAAGATTTCAGCTTTTCACCATTGAGTATGATGTTAGCTGTGGGTTTGTCTTGTATGGCCCTTACTGTGTCTAGGCACATTCCCTCTATTCCCACTTTGTTGAGAGTTTTTATTGTAAGAGGATGTTGAATTTTGTCAAATGCTTTGTCTGCATCTGCTGAGATGATCCTCTGATTTTTATCCTTCCTTTTGTCAGTGCAGTGTATTACCTTGATTGATTTACAGATGTTAAACCACCCTTGCACCAGGGTCCGCAGAGCAGCCTTGGGAGGGAAGGAAGCTGCCCATGGAAGAAAAGCAGTCCTGGTCCTATCACAGACCACTGGCGGAGAGTGAGGATGCACAGGGTCTTAGTGGGGATCACTAGGTGGGCTCCATTAGACCCACAATGCACATGCCCCAGACCCAGCAAATCCCCTCATTTCTACTCTACAGAAACACATGCTGATGAGCAGAGGGAGACAGTGGAAGGTTCGGTGCAGCACTGGAAATTGGAAACATTATTTAGCATATCTATATATGGAAGTCTGTATCCCATAGAAAAAGGCCTGGAAGGAGCCCAAAGCTGATAATGGTGTTGCCCCTAGGAGGGCACTGGGCTTGGGGCAGTTGAGAGGGGACTTATGCAACATTTTTTTGTGCTTTAAACAAGGAGAATGCTTCTGGTATTGCTTGTTTGACCTAAATTAGTATGTTTTTCTTATACTTGAAAAGAACTAAATTGATCCCAAAAGAGGAGGGATTTGGGCAAAAAGGAGAGAAAGCAGAGAGGTTTGGAGGTGAAGGAGAAGCCATGAGATGATAGGGAGAAAGATGGGCAGAGAGGCTCTTTTGGACTCTGGTGAATGACACGCAATCTAATTCATCCTCCAGCTCCTCTTCCGGGCTGTTCAGCAAAGACTCAAACAGCTTTTTGATTCATTATTGGATGTCGGGCTTTTCTTTCAAATGTAAAACTGAGATCACCCACAAGGCAGACTGGTATTATTCATGGAGAACCTTCTATGGTGGAGCCTGGGTGTATAGGGGGCAGTAAGAGCTCCACAGTGACCTTTACTACCTTGAGATAAATCACTCAAGGCGCCAGAAACAAAGGGTTGTGGAAGCAGAGAGGAAGGAGCATTGATTCTGTCTGAGAATTAGGAAGGCCTCATGGAGGTAGAGATGTGGCTGGGGAGCGCTGGTGCAAACATAGGGATGTTCCAGCGAGAAGCATTGGGAAAATGCGTCTTAGGCTGTGTTTGGTGGACTTCCTTCCAAGGTTCTAGGTTGTTGTCTATGGGTTGAAAGAGTCCCAGAGAGCATGCTCATCTGGTGGCCAACGCTAAAGGCGCCTCCATGCCGAGAAGCCTCTAGGAGGCTGAGAACAAACATCAGCTGAAAATCCTGGGTCCCTCACCAAAAACAGTTGGCATCATGGGGCTCCAGATGTGATGCCCTAAAAGGAATACAGCATCACATATGAATTGTTCGTAGCAAAAATTATTATCTGATTCTCTAGTCAGGAGGAAACATGAGACAAATCCACCTTGGGGGTCACTCTGCAGGACAGCTGACTTTGTCCCTTCAGAAATGTCAGTGGCGGGGTGCCTGGGTGGCTCAGTCGGTTAAGCATCTGTCTTCAGTTCAGGTCATGATCTTGGGGTCCTGGAATTGAGTCCCGCATCAGGCGCTCTGCTCAGCGGGGAGCCTGATTCTCCCTCTCCCTCTGTGCTCTCTCTCTCAAATAAATATATAAAATTCTTTTTTAAAAAATGTGTCAGGAAAAACAGAGAAGGCTGGGTTTGTTCTGGAACCGCAGAGAGTAAAGAGACCTGACAGCCCAAAGAAGGCATGAGTCTTGGTTGGATCCTGGATCTGGGAAACACAGCTAAGGTGGACGTTGTTGGACACCTGGGGATGCTGGATCGTGGACTTTGCATTAGATAATAGCTTTGAATCTTTTTTTTTTTCTTTTAATGATGGAAATAAAAAGAACGTTAACATGATGTTGTTTCCGTGGGGTGGGAAGATGCAGGGGAAGAGAATCCGTTCTTTTACAAGGAGAATGCAAGTTTGGGTTCCGGTCGTGGCCCCGCCGCTGCCTACCTGTGACAACAGGAACCCATTGTGCCTGGGTCCCGAGCCCGTTTCACCTATGGGCACAGGGACCGGGTGGTGCCCACCTGGTGAGGCTGTTGAAGGCCAACTGCGTGTATTCAGGAGAAGCTGCAGCCAGTGGGTTAACCCCCTTCAGCCCCCTGGTCCTGCTGGAAGCATCCACAGAGTCAGGCCCTCTGGGGGGCTCCCTTTGCCCTGTGTGGGGGAGGCAGACCAGGGGGTGGCATGCACCCCTTCGCTTCCCTCTGCCTCCCCCACCCCGGTTCTCAGCCCAGAATAGGTGCTGTGCTCCCAGCCAGAGTTTTCGACTGCAGGGTGCAGCCTGGAAACATGGTTTAGATCCCCTTTGTTGGTTTCCAGCAAATTAAAATTTATCTCTCAGGGAGGAAATGAGGGGGTTGAGGGTTTTTTTTCTTCTCCTTAATGGGTCCTGATGAAGGAAATGAATGCAGAGAGGGAATCAGAAATACGATCCACCGCTTGCCGGCTTGGAAAGGTCTGGGGGCTCCCTGCGCCCTCACAGGGGGCAGCTGGGCACAGGGTGTTTTATTGTATAATTAACCTTGACCCCTCTGGGTTCAAAGAGAGAGGTTAGTTGGAAATAAATCAATAGTCTGGTCTGGTCACTTCAAAGGCTTCAGAACCCGCTGGAAAATTCCATATTGTTTCAGTGTGTAAATTGGAATAGGGTGTGCAGTTCTTTTTGAAAGGCTGGGAGGGTTAGGCCTAAAATTGAAATTAATTGTGTATCCACTTCCTTTAATCAAGCAACCAGGAGGCTTTATCGCGTTCCTTGTTGCAGGGGCGGGTGGGAAGTCCCCGCAGAAAACACCGTGTGACCTCTGTGTGGCCACTGGGCAGGGCTCTGGGACAAAAGGCATCTCCCCTCCCTAGCAGCAAGCAGCCTTTTATTCAGACATGTCTGGAATTCTCAGAACCACCAAGCCATCACCATCCTTATACATAGCATTTATTGAGTACTTACTATGGCCCGGGTGCCAGGGATTTTCCTGGGATTTTTCTCGTCTGATCCTCACAACAACCCAGTTGGATTAAGTACCATTATTATCTGTTACAGATGGGGCAGTGGAGCTTCAGAGGGGCGAACTAGCCAGGCCAAAGCCACTGTGAGCTTTCTGTTGCAGTTCCGTAGCTCAAGGAATGAACATCAGAGCCCCGGGAGAGCTGCAGATCACCCAGTCTCCATTCTCCTCCCCAGAGTCTTCAAGAGAAACCAGCCCTGGCCACCTTTCCCAGAGTCTCTCTTGGCTTCACGTCCTGTTCACCTTTCCCTTCTCTCTCTCCTTTCTCCACCCCACACCCCTTCCCTTGGGCTTTGCTTTCCTGCTCTCTGGCTTTCTTTCCACAAACACGCGAGTGTTTAGAGCTTCTGTCCGCTCTGGCCGGCTCACAAAGAGGTAAGATACCGTGCTCGTCCTTAGGAAACTCACTTCCTAAGTTCCCCAAGCAGGGATGACAGGTAGACACGGTGTGCAGATTTGCTGCGGAAGGAAGTAGTTCTGTATGAGAGGGTTAAGCAAGGTGCAGAGGAAGGGCAGAAGCAGAAGTGGTTCTAACCGGAGAGAACCAGGGAGGACATCGGGAGGAGGCAGTGAACAAGGACCAGTGGAGTGGGATCATTCCAGGCTGAAGGAACTTCTTGCAGAAAGGCCTGGAGGCAGTGTTGTGCCTGGCACATGCTGGAGAAGCCAGGAGCCCGACTTGAAGGATTGGAGTCCACAAAAGGAGCCAAGAATTAGGCTCTGTTCTGAATAATAATAATAAGAAGAGCAAGCATGGTCCTGAGTGCTTTACATGACTGACTTGTTTACTGCTCACAACCTGCAAGGTAGGTGCTGTCCTTATCCCCCTGGTTTCTAGAGGAGGAAATGGTCCCAGAAGGTCACCCAGCTGGACAGCAGCTGAGTGGGGATTACAAACCTAAGCCTGTGCTCTGAGCCGCTGGATTACACTGTCTCCCGTGAGGGGGGCCTTGAACGCCAGGCCAAAGGTGTCGTACTGCCCTGGGAGCAATGGGAAGCGATGGCAGGTTCCTGATCTAACCTGCATTTTAGGACATGCCCAGCTTCCTCAACCGCCCTACTCCAGGGTCTGACATCCCTGGGTCTCTCCTCAATATGCAGGAAGAAAATCTTCATCTCAGCCAGTTTAGACCATTCCTTCTTCTCCCCACCCTCTCCTCCCCACCATGAGATTCCCCTGTCCTTTCTCCTCCACACCCAGATAGCAAGTCAGTAGCCAGCATGGGCTTAGAACAAGGAGGCCAATGTTCCAGCCCCAGCTCCACCACCTCACTTCTCTGGGCCTCAGTTTCCATCTGTTAAGTGAGAGGGGGACACAGAGTCCAGCCCTGCCCCCCACAAGGCTTTGAGAAGACTCAGATGAGGTAACGGGGAGGCATTCCACAAAAGGCCACCAGAATTAGTAACAGAGGCCTCATCGTTATCACTCAGGACTCCACAGAGGCTCTTTCCCTTCCCTGAGGAAGGCCCTGGCCATTTGACCCTCTTGCTGGTTCCCTTTCCACCCGGAAGGCCACACCAAGCTTTCCTCAGACATGTCAACTGTGCAAAAAAGCAGGTGCTGGAAATCTAGTAACCATTCATTCATCTATTTCTTGGGCATCTACTAAGTGCCAAGCCCCATGCAGCAGGTGATAGCTTCCTGGCTGCTCAGAGGTCGCAGCCCGCCCTTTCACTTCTTTGCTCCGCTGTGCCGTCAGCCTCAGAGCCCTTTCTCCCGCCATCGTTCCTCTTCGAAGCCTTCCTTAATCCTGGACGCCTAGGAACTGCGTTTTCTTCTGTTTCCACAGCTTGTTGCTGTTACCACCCAAGTGAGCATTTGGATAGATAGCAGTAATTTTATTCACCCCTGGGCAGTCAGTTCACTGAGGGCCTGGTCCGCCTCCCTTGTATGGGGCTGAGCCCTTATGAGCTGCTAGCTTCCATCCAACTGTAGTCCCCATAGCTGTAATCCTCACCAATTCCACAGGGTGGCAGCAAAACCCTCCGGTCACAGCCCTCCTCCCGGGAGAGCAGAGCCTCCAGGCGGGGCTGCTGCTGCATCCAGAGACTCCCTCGACTGCAGGGAAGCCAGGCCAGGTGCGGAGGTCCCTTCAAGCTTGCTCTCTTCTTTATCCCACTCTTCACCTTCCACTTGGGGTCACCTTGCCCTGCCCACCCCAATCTCTCTTCCTGTAACAATGGGATCACTTGAACACAAACTGCACACTTCCCTTATTACAAACTCATGGAGTCCTTTCAGCTACTTTTAAAAAAATCTTTTTAAATTTTATAATTTTTTATTAAAAAAATTTTTTTTTAAGATTTTGCTTATTTATTTGACCTAGAGAGAGCACAAGCAGGGCGAGTGGCAGGCAAAGGGAGAAGGAGAAGCAGGCTCCCCGCTGAGCAGGGAGCCCAACCTGGGGCTCGGTCCCAGCACCCTGGGACCATGACCTGAGCTGAAGGCAGCCGCCCGACCGACTGAGCCACCCAGGTGCCCAATTTTGTATTATTTTTTAAAAGATTTATTTATTTGAGAGAGAGAGAGAGAGAGCGCGCCAGGGGAGGGGCAAAGGGAGAGGGAGAGAGAGTTTCCTGCAGACTCCCCGCTGAGTGCAGAGTCCCACCTGGGGCTCCATCTCAGGAGCCTGAGATCATGACCTGAGCCAAAACCAAGAGTCAGACGCTCAAGGGACTGAGCCACCCAGGCGCCCCCACCTATTTTTTTTTTTTAGTGACAGTTTATAAAAAGGTCATTCATATGCCATACAGCTCACCCATTACAGTGGGCAATTTAGTAGTTCTTAGGATATTCACAGGGTTGTGCAACCATCATCACAACCAAATTTAAAACATTCTCATCACCCCAAAAAGAAACCCTGTGCCCATTAGCACTCACTCCCCATTTTTCCCTAACCCCCAGCCCTAGGCAACCACTTATCTCTTCTTGATCTCTATAGATTTGCCTCTTCTGGGCATTTCATACAAATGGAACCATATGATATGTGGTCTTTTGTGACTGGCTTCTTTCACTTAGCATCAAGTTTTCCAGTCCGTTTTACTGCTAAATAATATCCTATCGTATGGATATACCACATTTTGTTTATCCATTCATCACCTGGTAGACATTTATTTCCACTTTTTATCTATCACGGATCTTGTAGCTATGAACATCGACATACAAATTTTTGTATAAACTTGTGTGCTTTCATTTTTCTTGACTAAACACTGACGAGTGGAAACGCTGGGTCATCTAGTAGCTCTATGTCCAGCCTTTTGAGGAATGGGCTTTTCACAACAGCTGCACCATTTTATATTCCCATTGGTGGTGTGTGAGCGTTTGGAGTTTGCCACATCCTCGACGGCACTTGATAGTATGTGACTTTTTCTTTTTTTAAAGATTCTATTTATTTATTTGACAGAGAGAGAGAGAGCACAAGCAGTGGCAGGCAGAGGGAGAAGCAGACTCTCTGCAGGGCAGGGAGCCCGATGCGGGGAGCCCCCCAGGCACCCCAAGTATGTGACTTTTTTATTCTAGCTATCCTAGTGGGAACAGAGTGGTATTGCACAGGAGTTTTGCTTTTTATTTATTTAATGTGCTATTGGCCACTTGCATATCTTCTTTGCAGAAATGTGTATTCAGATCCTTTGCCCATTTTTTTATTTAGGTTTTTTTTTAAATATTAAGTAATCTCTACACCCAATGTGGGGCTCAAACTCACGACCCTGAGGTCAAGAACTGATTGCTCTACTAACTAAGCCAGCCAGGCACCCCACCTTTGCCCATTTTTAAATTGGGTTACTTGTCTTTTTATCATTGAGTTATTTTTATTGAGTTATGAGTTCTTCATATATTCTAGATACAAATCCTTTATCAGAGATACGACGTGCAAGTATTTTCTCCCATTCTGTGCTTGTCTTGGTACTTTCTTGATGGTGTCATTTGAAGCACAAAGTTTTTAATTGTGATATTTTTTTTTTGATGTTTTTGTTGGTATTTTTTCTTTTCTTGGATTGTACCTCTGGCATTATGTCAATTTTTGCCTAACCCAAGGTTACAAATCTGTACATCTATGTTTTCTTCTATGTGCTAGCTTTTACATTTAGGTTTTTGCTCCATTTTAGTTGTTTTTACATGGTGTGAGGAAGGGGTCCAAATTCATTCTTTTTCATGTGAATATCCACTTGTCCCAGTGCTATTTGTTGAAAAGTCTCCTCTTCCCCATGAATGGTTTTGATATCCTTGCCAAAGTTCAATTTATATGTGAGGGTTTATTCCTGGGTTGGGTTCTCAATTCTATGCCGTTGGTCTCTTCGTCTATCCTTATGTTAGTAGCCCCCTCTGTTCATTACTGTAGCTTTGTAGTAAGCTTTGAAATCAGGAAGTGAGTCTTCCAACTCTGTTCTTTGTTCCTTATATTTCCGTATGAATTTTAGGTTTAGCTTATCAGTTTCTGTAAAGAAGCCAGCTGAGTCAACAACCCTTTGAGGTAGGAGCATATTATCCCAATTTTACAGATGAGAAAACTGAGGCCTAAAGAAGTTAAGTCAACTCCTCATAGTCACATGACTAGAAATGGCTGAGCCCAGGGGTCAGACCACATCCATCAAACGCCACCTGGGCCAGACCACCGCCTCAGCTCCAGGGGATGCCATGCTTCTCACTAGGAGACAGAGCTCATCATTCTCAACAACAGAGCATGAGCTCTGGGCTAGCTCCCAGGTGGCAAAAGGCTGAGAGTTTCTGGCCGGTGAGCCACCAGCTGGAATTAGAGAAGCTCCTCCATAAAGTGGCACCCGAACAGAGCATGGCAGAGAAATCTCTCCTGGGGCTCCAGTTCTGCCTATCCTAGCCTCAGCCCCAGTAACTGGGGGGCTTAGGCACGGGAAAGATGACCCCAAGCTTCCAGGCACAAGATTCCCCTGTCGTTTAACCAAGATGGTACCATACTAGCCAGGGATGGGACCAAAGAGTTTGTTCTTAAACTTTTTTTTTTTTTTTTTTTTTTTTTGAGAGAGAGAGAATGAGAGACAGCACGAGAGGGAGGAGGGTCAGAGGGAGAAGCAGACTCCCCGCCGAGCAGGGAGCCCGACGCGGGACTCGATCCCGGGACTCCAGGATCACGACCTGAGCCGAAGGCAGCCGCCCAACCAACTGAGCCACCCAGGCGCCCCAAAGAGTTTGTTCTTTGTAGCTTCGTGACAGTGTCCCCAGCATTCCAGTTAGATGTCCTGTTCCTGCGTGCCTGCTTTCAACAGTTCCTGAGTGGGCCTTGGGGAAACAGATTCTATTGTGGGGAGCCAGATCATGAGGCAAGGAAGTAAATGCAGGGACCTGCGCAGCACAGGACATGATAGGCATTCAGGGGAGAAGGAGCCCCAGTCTGTGGGCATTTTGGAGTGACGGCCAGGGCCAGACCCTGCTGCAGTATGACAGTGGGCACATGGTACAGGGGACCATCTATGTCCTTGAGAGATCCAAGTCCAGGGTACATCCCTCTTGAGCCCGAGGAGCAAGGTCTTTCCCTCCCTGGTCAATCTGGCCCCTTTGGGCCTTCTCTCCCCCTCTACTCTCCTCCCCCCTTTCCTTCCCCAGGTGGCCTCAAGATGGCTGGGGAAGCAACAGAGTTCCCAAATCAGACCCTAGGAAGCTGTTTGTGAGAGGGGCATGGGTCTAGATCTCCCCCTCCATGACCTTGGCCTGGACCATCTCTGGTTGTCCTCATTCCTTCACTTCCTGCTTCCGGTCTGGATCTCCCTTTCCCTGTCCTGAGCAAGGTGACTCCCTCCCCTGCCCCCCTTCTCCCTCTCCCTTCCCTCTAGGGTCTGGAGCACAGGCCGGTTTTGAGGGTCTGACTGGGTTGAGTGGAAGGGGCTCCAGGCAGGGTGTGGCCATCCTGGGTGCTAGCCCTGGCCCTGCCTCTAACTTCCCTGTGCCCTTGAGCAGCTCCTGCCCTGCATCTGTCTCATGAGAGAGACCGTGGTCCCCTCCAGCACAGGCATTCTGCGCTCTACCAACCCAGGCTGGTGGGGCTCTAAGGCCTGCACTGGCCTCCTTGCAGGAGAGGGAGCAGGCTGTGGTGCTCACAGGGGCCTCAGGACTGAACACCAGGATCCCTCTTCACCGATAATAGGGATGTGACCCATAAACAGGGCCTGTGTAGGAGTCGGGAGCACCCATGTCCTCCTGCAGCCCCAGCAGCAGCGCCTTCTGCCTGGGTCCTCCTGGGGGGAGCTTCTTGCTCACCCAGCCCCCAGCTCCCACGTGTTCTCCACCTGCCCCCCGAAGTGGTCCTGTGATAGTTTGAGAACATGTCCATAACGTTGACTCTACTCCCATCAGAAAGTGGAACCTGCTTCCCCTCCCCTGGAATAGGGCTGGCCGTGGTGACTTGCTTCTAATGAACGGAACGTGGCGGAAGTGACACCACACAATGTCCTTGGTTAGATTCGAAATGGTGATGCAGTTTCTGCCTGGCTCTCTCTAGTCACCTGTCCTTAGACCCCAGCCACCATGCTTTGAGGAAGCCCAGGCCACGTGGAGGGGCCACGTGGAGGTGTGGGGGCCGACAGCCAGCATCAGCCACCAGACGTGAGAGCCAGCGAGCCCTCAGATGATTCCAGCCCCAGGCTTCAAGCTGAGGCCACCGCTGCCCCGGAAAGCAGACAACTGTCCTGCTGAGTCCCGCCCAGACTGCAAATGTCTGACCAAAATAGATGGTAGATCAAGCCACTAAGTTGTGGGGTGGCCTGTGACCGAGCATTAGACAATTGGAGCCGGTAGCAAGCCCAGGCAGTGGCTGCTTTCTGCCCCAAGACTGTGTGTGTATGGGGGCCGGTGTCTTCCGCCTGAGGCCACGGGACTATTGGAGATAGGGAGCCAGATTCCAGCCAGGCACCCCCCCTCCCCCGGCTTTGACGCCTATTTCTGCTAATCTTCCTAATTAGAACCCTGCTTCCCTTTACCTTAGCTTGGTCCAGCCTTGTTAGAACAGGCCCTGCCTGTATTTGCATGTAATTTGTATGCAATTTGCATACGTCTACATGGGCCATACAAGGTGGTTTCTAAATGTTTCTGGATGCCCCCCTGGGGAAGGTACTAGCCTCTTAGACTCTTGGAGGGGACAGGGTCACTGGGGGTTCACCTGGTCTCCTCCCATCCCCTGCAGGATCTGCTTGACCAGATGACAAACCCATGACCTTCCCAGGCAGCCCTCGGATGGCTGCTGTTGTTGAAGAATTCCTGTGTTGCAAAGTCCTGTGTAAAGAAAGGTGAGGTATTCTATCGATATTTGGGCTTGGCTCTTTTCTCTGGGAAAATCAGGGCAAGGCAACCACTTTCCCAGAGACTCAAGACAGGTACTGTGGCGGCCTCAGGCTTCTCTTTCTCAGTTCAGCATCCACACACCATCACTGTTTCTGGCCTGACCTGCAGGCCTCTTTCAGAAGGGCCAGGCCAGGGCTTTCAAATATTCTTTTAGGAGCAGAACACTGTTTTCTCTCTCACGACCCTGAAGTCATGACCTGAGCCAAAATCAAGAGTTGGACGCTTAACTGACTGAGCCACCCAGGCGCCCCCAGAACCCTGTTTTCAAATGAAATCTCATGAAGAGCCCAACATATTAGATAAAAGTGGAGCTGCTCTTATTGAGCGTGGGCAGGGAGAATGGAATCCTCCTGCAGAGAGGTTTACCCCCATACCCCTCCCCACAGCTGGAGAAGCCCAGCTTGCAAACCACAGTCCTGGTTTGCTCCTCACAAAATGTGCCTCTGGATACAGAGCCCAGCCCTCTAGACCTGCAGAGCTTCCCAGGGTGAGCCTTGACTCTCCATTTCCGCAGTAGAGGCAACACTGACATTCTAAGCAGTTGCTTTGCACCATTGCCTTTTACTAGGCTTGAGGCCCACTGAGACCTCCAGCTCTTTGTCAGCACAACCACCTTTAAGCCAAGTTTCTTGGCCTATCCTAAGCTTTGGCAGCTCCAGACACCTGGCTTCAGGAGCCTGGGCTGAGGAGTGGACAGGGAGTAATGGAGAGGCCTGGCCAGGAGTTACGGCTGTATGCCCTGGAAAGAGTCACTCAGCCAGATCCCATTCCTCAACTGTAGATTGGAGACAAAAATAGTCCTTCCTGGGAAACACGCATGAGAAGTACCTGGCTCAGTATGAGAGGGACTGGGCTCAGATTCCTCACTGCCAGCTAAGGAGGTATAGAGCAGTGATCGGAATACAGACCCTGCAACCCGGTGGCCTGGTCTGGACACAAATTCTGGTCCTGCCATAACTGGCTGTGTGAGAGTTTCAACATTTCCTTCATTTCTCTTATCCTTTCTCAGTTTCACCGTCTGTAAAATGACGTGACGATAACTCGACAGTCTACCTCCCGGAAAGGGTGCGGGGACCCAGGGAACCTCCCTCCGTGTGGGGGCCCAGGATGCATGGTGCCTGTAAGTGATACACAGGGGGCTGCCATTACTCTGGACTCTGACCCTGGCCCACCAGTGGCCACCCTAATCCCAGCACTGCCACCCCTGCCCAGGACCTGACACAGCCACCAAAAAACTCAAGGTTCACTTTGGCAACAGGACTTTTATTCAGTCAAAATGAGTACAGTGTGACAGAAGTCAGGTCAAGTCAGGCCAGGTGGCTCCTCACCCGGCTCCTACCCCAGACCACTCTTCCCGTGGGAGAGGGGTTTCTAGGATGAGGGGGCTGCTGAGAGGCCAATGCAGGGACAGAGGGGGCACTGTGTGGGAGTTTCGAGGACCTTTGGCACAGGCCCAGCATTTGGGAGAAGGGGCAGAGTGCCCTTTCCCAAATCCACATGGACACGACTCCAGTCTTCTAGGAAAACACCACAAATTCTATCTTCTTCATCTAATTCACTAAACTTTGGGGGGTGGGTTCCCTAGAGGGTTGGGAGTCAGGGACTTTATGGTCTAATCTCATACTTAAGGAATACACTTATCTTTTTTTTTTTCCTTTAAAAAAAAGTTTTCCTTCTATTTAAAAAAAAAAAATGAGTTAACCAAAAATAGGTCTTTGTTTTCTTGGGTTTTTTTTTTTTTCTTCCTACTTTAAGTGTTTCAAAAAACACAACAGAAAAGAAAAACAAGAAGTCACAAGAACATAAATCTTTAAACACACCTTGTATAAAAATATCTTCCAGCCGCAGTGGTCATCCCACTGTCCAGGGGTTGGGTCAGGCCGGCTGTGTCCCATGGGCTAGAGGGCCGGGCCACGGCTGCCAGGGAACCTCCCTGGCGCACGGCGGTCACACGCACAGTACGTTCCAGGGGCCAGGCCGCTCCAGGGGCTCTGGGTCTGGGCAGGATTGGAGGCAGGCTTCAGGGTGACCCCCCACCCCGGCAAGGCCCGGGCAGGGAGCGGGTTGTCGGGATCCCAGTGAAGGATCAGGTGGCCGAGAGGGTTGCAACTGGAGCGGGCAGACGAGACGGGGTGGAGCAGCGGCAGTGTGTTGGAAGGTGGCTGGTTTGGAGCGATGTGTATGTCAAGGAACACATTTTCCTCTCATTTTTGGCTTTTTTTCTTTTCACATTTTCTTTGACTAATTCCGTCTTTATTTCTGTAGGTCCTGAGAGGCCCACCGTTGGTGACTTGGCCTCTGGCCTCCTCTCTAGGGGCGGGATAGAAGGGCTGCGGGCAGGAGGAGGGTCCAGTGATACCACACAGGCCGGGAGAGCCGGTGAGCCTTGAGGTAGATGTTTTCTTTCACACCTGGAAACAGGGAAGTGCTTTTTTTTTCCTTTTTTTCGTCGTCTTTTTTTTTTAAACTCTGGACAACCATATGGGGAGGGAGACGGGGTTGCCCCTACAGGGGCTTGAGGTAGGAGTGCATTTGGGGCTCTGTGGGGTGGGGGGGCTGGGGCCACGGCCCCACTCCCCCAAGAACATTCATTCCGGCTGAGGTAGGTACTGAGAGCCAAATAGCAAAAATCCATCCTGAGAAAACAAGGTCAGTGGAGGGTGACAGCGTCAGGGGCCCAGCCACAGCAGGGGTGTATTTTTGGAGCCTAATTCACCTTCCTCTCTCTTCTTTTTCTTTTTTTAAAGGAAAACATTAGTTCCATTCCAAGTCATATGGATACCAGACAGAGGTGAGGGGGGACATTAGTCCAAGGGAGAGGCTCCTGCAGGAACCCCTCCAAGTCCTGGGGGGGGGTCCCTGCTGAGGCTACTTTAGGTCTTGACCACCTGAGGGTCAGTCAGGACAGAAATGCTGGGAAGCCCCCATCTGAGTCCCACATGACAGGAGAAATCTTGCCTTTGACCTGAGAAGGGGCGGGGGGTGCCCCCTCCAGGGCCTGCCAGACACTGGCTACTGTCCCGAGCGAGCTGGCTGGGCAGCCGGTGCCGTGGGAGGTGGGATAGCCTGTCCTTCGCTGAGGAGGCCAGGGCCTACGTCCTGGGGCGGCAGGGCGGCTGCAGGGCCTGCGCTGGGGGCCTTGGCTTCTGACATCATCTCCTCCAGAAGGCTGAATCCCTCGAGTGGCAGCATGGAGAACTGGGTCTCCTCACTCAGGGCAGGGTGAGGGTCCCCCAGATCCTGCTGGGGAAAGGACCAGCACACCAGTGTCAGCATGAGGGTCAGAGCCCGCGAGCCCCCAGCCAGAGGGTCAGGCCCTGGACCCAATCCCACTCAGGACTCTGGGCCACCCTGCCTGATTCAGGCGTTCAGAGAGCAGCGCCAGCCATACGTTCTGTGCCTGGAGCTTGGAGAAGGCCGAGGACCCAGGCTTGTGAGCAAGGTGAAGGGAGGGCAGGACAGGGAGGTGGTCTGAGCCTGAAGCAGGAGGCTTGCTCGAGGTGGGGGCACTCACCATGGGTCTGGGGTCAGGTCTGGGGTCAGGCCGCCCCGCTGCCCCAGCTGGGGGGAACAGCTGTTCCAGTTCTTTCATGTCCACAGGCTTCTTATCTCGGCCCAGCTGGCCCCGCTCTCCCCGGCCCGCCCCATTCAGTGCCAGGATGCTAGGATCCCTTGGGCTCCGGGGGCCCTGAGGAGGGGAGAGCTGGTTTTCTACATCCTTACACAAGAGGACCCTGAGGGTTGAGCCAAGAATTAGGGGGAGGGCTTGGGAGGGGGAGCAAAAACAGAAGGCTGGATACAGTGAGCCCCAACTCTGCTTTCCCCTGCGGCAGTGCCTTCTCCAGGCTACCCCCACCCTCCTGCCTGGGACCCACCTGCCCCTTTGGCCGAACAGGAGGAAGAGGACGCAGAAGATGATGCAGGTGACCCCGATGTGGATACCAATGACGATGCCTGTGGTGGGCGTCTGGTTGGTGGGTTCCTCCTTCCGGCAGTCACACGGTGGGCTCAGGGCTAGGGGCAGGGGAAGGTTGAGCGCTGTGGCTCTCCCGGCCCGAAGCCCCTCTGGACACCCAGCCTCTGGGAGCTCCTCCTTCCTCAGCTGAACCTGCCTCCATGTCTACATCCCCTTTGCCTTTGGGACCCCAGCCCAACTTCTTCAGGTTCTCTTTCCCCACTACCGAGTACTAACTTTGTGCCCAATGCGGCGAATAACACTTCTACATGGACCATTTCATCCTTACCACGGCTTTAGAAAGTAGGTGGTATTATCCCTATTTTATAGAGGAGAAAACTGGGGCTCAGAGACGGTAAGTAACTTGCCCACGGTCACAAAGCTAGAATGTCACACCGCCGAACCTCAAACTCAGATCTAGGCCTATGTTCTCAAGGGCTCCATGAGCTGTTACACTCTCCCACCTTCCCTGTGTCCCTGTCACCCCCTCCTCCCTCCACACCTGGCCTCCCTTCCTGAGCCCCAGTCTTGAGCCCGGCAACCCCCTCCCCCAACTCACCTGTCCTCTCAGATGCTCCCCTCAAAGACACGAAGCGGACCGTGGCATTGCCCTCCCCGTGCTGGTTGTAGGCAAGCAGCTTCACCTCATACACTGCACTGGGGTCTGAGGGAAAAGCAGTGCTGTGCTGAGTGACCGTCCCAGCTCCCACCGGCAGCTCTGCTGCAGCAGGGAAAGAGAGGTGACCCCCGCACCACACCCCTGCCCCGCTCCCTGCGTGGTCTGCCTCACCGAGCCGGCTGAGGTTGTAGGAGAAGACAGTTGCAGGCAGCACGATGGGGCCAGTGAAGGAGGCCCTGCTCGCTGGGCGGTAGAACAGCTTGAAGCCGCCCTCATGCTGGGCCAGCCGGGGCCAGGGCCCCCACAGCAGCTGCAGGGATGAGCTGCCCAGGACCCGCACCGACAACGGGGGTGGGGCGGGGGCTGCAGGCAGAGGAGGTCTGGACGTGAGGGCCCGGGCCACCTTCCGCCTGGGACCCCGACCCCCACGAGCCCGGCCGCTCTCTGGCCTCTGCTTGCTCAGAGACGCTCTTCCGTGAACTGGATGCCCCCTTCTCAAGTAGACCCAGACCCCACTCAGCCTCGGGGCCGGGCGCCCGGGGGGGTCTAGCGTGGTGAACAGGCGCGCGTGCTGTTTGGCTCTAATTCCCGGACCGTCTGGTAGCACGCTCCGTACCCAGGCCTCACCTTCGCCCAGGGTGCTGGCCAGCACAGGGGCAGAGGCTGAGCTGGCCCCCCTCGGCGTGTAGGCCTTGATGTAGAAGCTGTAGGCAGTGGAGGGTTCAAGGTCGTTCACCAGGTGCTGAAAGGTGCTCTTGCTGACTGCCTCCTGGTACTCCAGCTCCGGAGGGTCTAGGGAGGTGAAGGGTAGGGCAGGGCAGCGTAAGGGATGCGAGGGAGTCCTACCAGCATTGGTGAAATGAGGGCATCCAGGGTGCGGGGGGGACAAGGGAGGGAAGGGGTTGGGTCAGGACACTCAGGATTGAAAGGGATGAGAAACCGTGAATAAAAGGAAGGGGCCTCGGAGACCCCACTCACCAGCAGCCTTCCTGATGTGCAGGACATAGCCAATAATCTCCTTGGTGTTGACCAGGGGTTCGTTCCAGGACACGCGGACCTCAGTGGATGACACGGAGACTGCCTGCACATTGAGGGGGGGCCCAGGCAGCCCCTCAGCCCATAGCACGGTCAGCCTGGCACTGGCCTGGGAGGATCCAGCACTGTTTTCGGCTACGCACTGGTAGATGGCCTCGTCTTCAGGGCCGATCCCAGAAATTGTCAGGGTGCTGTAGGGGGAGGGAGAGCCTCAGATCCCCTCCTCTTCCCAGAGTATCCCTGAAATTTGGCCAGATCACCCCGTTTGAGAGATGGAGAAACTGAGCCCCTCCAGAACACACGACTTGTCTGAGGTCTCTCCGTAAGTCAGGGGCAGACCTGGAACTCAAACCCAAGTCTCCGGATCCAATTTAGTGCTCTTTCCTGGCAGGATGGGCACAGCCTGCTCAGGCCATTCATCCGGGCCCCCTTCCCCGCATCTTCCCCCGTTCCCACCCCAGCACACACCACACACATGCCTGTTGTTATTCTTGAGCCTGACGTGGCCTCCTGGCCCCAGCACCTGTCCGTTCTTCAACCATGTGACATGTGGGGGTGGCTCCCCCTGGGCTTGGCAGGTGAACATGGCTGTGGTCCCAGCTGGCCTGGAGATGGACTGGGGGTGCTGGACAAACTCAGCTGGGGCTGGGGTGGGGAGCAGAGAGAAGCACGAGGAGCCGTGAGGGGTAGGTGGATGGGGACGAGAAAGCTGTGAGTGAAGGGATGGGTGGGTATGGGGACAGGGTGGGCTCGGGATGCACACGTCCATCCCTTAGAGAATCCTCCAGGTGGGGCCCACCCTCCACCCTGGCCCAGGCTTCAGGAGATGACAGCAGGGCTCAGCTCACTGGCCCCAGCGAGGCAGACCCAGGAGAGGACTCCATTTTAATGACTATTTAAAAGACTGACATTTGTATCTGAAAGCAATCAAGCTGAGCTCCCTGTTCAGGAAATTGTTAAATAAATAAATGTGCTAATAGGTTTGGCTGCACCTCGAAGGCGGTAATGACGGGGAGATGGATGAGCCCTCAGTACCAGCTCCCCTCACCCCTACATTCAGTTCCCCCCTCCTCCAATCCCAGGCCTCCAGCTTCCATTAACACCCGAGAAATGAAATGCTCCATCACTTTCATTTGGACAGATTAACGGCACATGGAATGCTAAACAAACAGGCATTTAAGTTCCTAATTCCCCTATCTCCCACCCCTTTCCCAGCTCTCTCAGAAGGAACCACCCCAGAAAGCCCCTGAGAATGGGATCCCAGCCCAGTTCATGGGGACAGTTGAGCCCCAGTGCAGGAGGAGGGACAGAAGGACCTGATCAGCTTCAGAGGGTAACACCCCCCCCCCGACACATTGGAGACCAGCTGTACATGTGCACATGTGTGTGGCAGGAGCTGGGGTGTGAGTGTGAGAATGACAAACACCTGAGAGCGGGCAGGTGCCACGCGTGCGTGAAGGAGCACAGCACGTGGGGAAGAGGGCACGTGGGTTGGGGGAGGCAGCGGAGATTATAAAATGGGAATGACTGGGCGTGGGTGGAGGGATGGCAAGGACACCCCGAGGGGCATGCAGGGGCCGATAACTGAGAATGCATTCCCCTTCTCGGCACATGCCTTCCTGGGGGAGAGCTGGGGGCTGCCTTGTGGCCTGGAGGCCCGGAGAGGGGCAGGGGCCAGGGTTAGGAGGAGTCCAGGGCCCTGAGCTTGGGTCAGAGCTGGTGATGAAGCCAGGAAGGAATGGGGCAGGAGGAGAGGGCTGCGGGGCTGGGGAGCTCCATACCTTGCACCACCAGCCGGCCCTGCGCTGTTCGCCTCACCCGGGTGCCTGGCCTGTTGGCCGCGCAGACATAGACGCCGGAGTGCTGGACCGTCACGTCTGAGATGATAAGATTTCCAGTGCCCAGCACCTGGATGCCCTCTACCCCAATGGGGCGGCCATCTGAGGAGGTAGGGGAGGGGGTAAGAGTGTGGAAGAGGGCAAGTGAGGAATGGTCCAGGGAACCTCAATCTTTCACTCTGCACCCTTCCTCCCAAGCATCAGGGCATTGTGGAAGCAGCAGGACCAGCACTGAAAACTTGCCTAGCAGCAGAGACCTGGGCTCTAATTCTAGCATTTTTACCAATTCACTGGCAACCTTCAAGTCCCTTCCCCTCAAGAAAGTAAGGGGTTCGGATTAGATGGGCGTTTCCCAGCCTGGTTTGTCTCTCTCGAAAAAAGTTCCATGCTCAAATTTTCATTCCACTTGTGGACTGTCACATTGCCCTTTAATATAAAGGCTCTGAGAAGTCCCGCAGCAAAGGGACCTGGTTAAACCTGTTTTCCAAAGTTGTTAGACGTTAGACCACCAAGCCATTCTTTCCTCCCTGCAGATCACGCGTTGGGAAATGTTGGACCAGATGGTCCTTGCAGTGCCTATGGGCTCCTCCTAATGGTGAGGCCACTCTTTCCAGCCTCTCCCAGGGACTGGGCCCTCCCCCCACCCCAGGATCAGATTAGCACAGTCAGAATGCAAGGAGACAGCTCCCCATTCAGTGGCTGAAGTGGTGAAATCTACTCCATTATCCTGCCTGCTGCCCCCTCCTTCCCTGATCACTCAGCTGCTACAATGTGGCACAGTCTCCTTGTGAATGCGACCCCACCCCAGCCCCTCCAGACTCTCCTTCCCCTAGTGACCTTTCCGCTCAGACAATGTGGGCCCATCTGCACCCTTTCACTTCTCTCCTTCAGCTGCCTAGGGATTTAGGCTGGGGATTTAGGGGGCCAGGCTAGAGACTGGGGGGCCCAGAGATAGGGTGTGACAAATGGCTGAGATTTTGAGGGGTTTGGAGTGGCACTGCCGGGGAGTACAGCCAGGGTGTCGAGGGCAGGGACACGCAGGAGGGAAAAGAACCTGGGGGAAGGAGAGCTGCCGGGGGCGGGGGCGGGGGGGG
>NC_058411.1:103796643-103810624 GCF_002201575.2 Neomonachus schauinslandi
CCCCCCCAACAGCTGGGTGATGAGACCGCCCTCCCAGGGGGTGGGACAGGGGTGGGAGAGGCAGGGGCTGTAGGAGGAGGCTCACCCAGGCGGCTCCAGGACACAATGGGGCGCGGGTTGCCCGTGGCGACACACTCAAGCACTGCGGTCTGGTGCACCGTCAGAGTGAGGTTCTCAGGCCCCACGAGAATCACTGGCTCCTTGTAGGCCCCGGAGCCCGAGCCTGGGAGGAAGAGGCCATGTTTTTTCACTTCAGCGGTGACCCTTCCCACCTCATCCCACCCACAACCCAGGACACGGGGAGTGGGGAACGAGATTCAGCCCAGAAACCAGGTCCTGTGGGGCAGAGCGGAGATGCTAGGGGCCCCAGGGCCTTGCACACCTCCATCCCAGCCTTGCAGGGCCCTCTAGCAATGGGAGAGCCCCAGGGTAAGCAGAGGATGGGCTTCCCTGGGGAGAGCTGAGCCAAAGCGTGGGCCTCTGAACCCTCCTGAACCCTCACCACAAGGAGCACAGAGCTGTGAGCTTAGAAGGTGCCCTACGTGTGCACTTGGCTGACAAGTCTCCAGGGCTCAGTTGAACAGGGATTGATCTGAGGGTGAGGAGAAGTCAGGGGGCTGGTTAGGGGCAGAACCAGTCAGAGCAAAAGACCCTCACCTGACACGGTGAGCCTGGCCCCGTGGCTGACCCGGACGCTGGCAATATTCGAGGCCACACAGTGGAAGACACCACTGTCCTCAGCCCGAAGTCCTGTGATCTGCAAGACCCCCTTGGGCAGCAATGTGTACCTGTTTTTTTGGGGGGGGCAGAGCTGACCACCAGCACAACCACGGGCACCATCAGCCGCAGGGACACTGACGTCACAGACACAGCCGGGTCCCAAAGTCAGCATCGTCATCACAGACCCACACTGGGACTCTCACAATTCCAGCCTTGCCAACAATCACACACAGTCCTCACGGATAAATCCGCCAGCCTCCGGTCTGGGCCCTGCCAGCCACACGGACACTTAATCTCAACAGAGCTGCAGAAGCACCACCCTGGGGGCTGCCCACCTCTCCGTCTTCCCTCCAGCTTTCCCACGCGTGGCTCACCGCTCATCGTCCGTGTCAATGGGGACTCTGTTCTTCTCCCACGTGATCAGGGGTTTGGGAAGCCCATGGATTTGGCACTGGAAGCGGGCCACACCGCCCTCCTCTCCCACGGTGGCCTGGGGATGCACGTGGAAGTCCGACATGGCTGGTGAAAAATAGGGATGTGTGTATGGAAGAGGCACACTGCTGAGGTGTGAGGGGGAGGAGGGGTGGGGTGTCACAGTCCCATGTCCTGGAGCCCCGGACCTCACCCGCCCTGCGGGCTGCGAGTTTTCCTGGGCTGGCAGACGCAGGGCAAAGGCTTGGGGGGGACACACCATCACTGACCCTGCCTCCCCCCATAAGAAGCATCTCTGCCTAAGGGGTGGTATACGGCTGGGACATGCTGAGAAAGGTCTGGACAAAGTCTTGGACAACAAGCCTCTAACAAGGAGTTCTTGGGCTGGTGATCCGCAAAGGCCCTGTTCCCAAGTCCTACTCCCACTGTTTCCACTGCTTGCGGATGTAGTTGTATAAACTCCCCCTAAGGCATCGAAGGCCTGAGTATTATGCCGCCTGGTTTACAGAATAGGAAACTGAGGTCCAGAGAGGGGAAGCAGTTAGTCCGGTGGCGCCCAGCACAGACACCAGTCATCAGACCCTGCTTACCAGCGCCCAGCAGCCTTTTTTTACTTTTTGCCTTTCCTCAGCTCCCCCATCCCCAGTTCTGCAGCATCTCGATGCACCCCGAGAGGGTGGTATATCCATCCAAGGTGACAAGCCTCTCAGAACACTGTCAGACCTACAATCTACATTTCAATGTGTCATAAATATTCAGGGACCCCCTCCCCACCTTTTGGGGATCTGAACTGCTTGAACTCTGGTCTGAAGAGGCAGGGCCAGAGGGGCTATGGTGCACCCCCCCACACCCCATTTTAGGCTGGTTAAGTGTCCCTACCCACCCTCACTCGCACCCATCCCCAGACCCCCCCCACCCCCCACCCCCCACCCCCGTGAGCCCAGGGAAGTCGCCCCTCCCACGCGGGTTCCCAGCTTCAGCACGGGGGCTGCGATTTCATTAAAATCCACTTTGCTTCAAGTGCGGGAAGGCGGCTCACCATCTGTCCAGGCAGGCAGCCCCTCCCCTCGGGCACTCCATCAACTGGGACAGTTGTCCCCTCCCAGAAGGAGCCCTCCCCCCACAGCAGCACGGGCACTGGAGCTCGCCCTTGCTCCTGCCCCTGGCTCCCTGGTGTGGGTGGGCACACCCCATCTCAGGCCCCCTCAGCCCCCCGGCTCGTTCTGGACTCCAGGGCAGCCCCAGAAGGCAGAGCCTTTGTCCCTTCTTCTCAGAGTCTCTGGGGGCTGACTCTTTTGTGGCGCATTCTCCATCTCATTTGCATGTGGTTCATTAAATATAAACATGCATAAAAATCCCCCGCCCTGCCTCCTCCTCTTTCAGGGCCTCCTGGGAGTGCAGCTGATGGGTGTGAGCAGCTCCTTGCACATGTGTGCAGGGCTGTGTTTTCTGGGAGGATGCGGCTGTCTCCATGTATGTGGCCTGCGTGTCTACGGCTGGATGTGAACGGGGGTTTGTAGGTCTCAGCTCCCGCGGCTAGTCTGATTATCTGTGCAGATAATCCCCCGTGGCCCCACGTAGGTGGAGCCTTTATAAGGCACACCTTGGGGGCCCTTGTGAGCAGGACGTGGGGGCAAGTACCCCAGCTGGTGGCCCCATCAGGCTTGGTGAGAGGATCCCCAGAGAGCACTGTGAGGTCAGCCTGCCCTGTCTCAGGCCAAAAGCTGTGTTTGGCCAAGGACCTGCAGGTCAGCCCAGGGGCTTGCGAGAGGGGGCCAAGGCCCTGCTGGGTCCCCTCTACCACCTCCGGGCCTCAGCCTCCAGGAGGGCAGGGTTGGATGCGGGCCTAGGGAGTGGAGAGGGCACCCAGGCTCCTGGCTTGGCTGCCGGTACGCCCGGGGGCTCTGCCCACTCAGGAGCTGGGGAGCGGCCTGCCCCCTCCCCACTCCAGCTGGAGAAGAGCTCTCAGCCCCCCAGGGACCTGGGGCGGGGCCTGATGGCTCTGCTGACTACAGATGCCGACTCATTAAGGAGCCAACTCCTTTTGTGTTTCTAGCCCCAGCCTGGGCTCCCTGGGGGTGCCTGGAGCGAGGAGCTGGCCTGAGGAGAGTGTTAGGGGTAGAGCTGCTTCTTCGCAGGGAGTTGGGGATGGAGAAAGTCTGGCCTCCCCCCAAAACCAAACAAGGACAACAGCATGGGTTGAATGTGTGCCAGAGGGAAGTGATCAAGCAGGAAGTGGTCACAGGTAAGAAGCCGGCCTGGTGTACTTCACACAGTGGACAACAGGATTCCTAAGTGGCCCCTGGGGCCCCTGGGATGCAGCTGAGCCCCTCTGCCCAGGGCTCTCCACATTTCCCTTCCACCAGAGCGGCCCCTCGCCGGCCCTCTCTATCAGCTTTATGCAACTGCAGTTCTCCCAAACATGTCATTCGAGGGGCAGCTTTGCCTTTAAAAGTACTTGAAAACCACTCATCTGAAAGCCAACCCCTTCATTTTCTGAAGGGGGCACTGAGGCCCAGGCCCTCTGCAGGGGTCCCTTAGTTCTCCAGCAACTTGGTCACGTTGTCACTCTCCAAGGGCAGGTAACCCCAGAGTGGACTGCAGGTCAGACAAGCCTCTTCCCAAGGGGTTGGGAGTTGGTACCATGTTGCCGGCTGAGGGAAGAGGAGCTTCAGAGAGAGCTCCGCAGTCCCACCCCTCGGAGCCCAGCGGGCTGCAGGTGTGGCCCAGGGAAGGGGGATGTAGTAGGAGGGGGTGATCTTCTTTATCTGAGGCTCCTTCTTGCCTCCCCGTCCTCACACCCCTACCCAGCCCTTTGGTCAGGCCTATCTGTTCCTTAGATGTCCAGGGGGTTTGCCACGAGACCTGGGGTAGGCAGCGTCCTCGGACACCAGTCCGCTCATCTGTAAATGAAGGGGAGCAGGTATTCCCCGGGGCCCTTCCAGCTAGGACTCCCACTGCCTCCATCAACAGGCCCTTGTCCACATCCACAATCTTGCATTCACTCCTCGTTCACAGGCAACTTTTTTTTTTTTTTCTTTAGGAAGTGGGAGAAAGATTCCAGGGGCCACTCAGGCCTCCTCCCATCTCTCTGGGACCAGCTTGGCTCACAAGTTTGTTTTTGCCCTGGCTGGTGCTAGCAGGCCAGAGTCAGAGGGAAGGCGTCCTTCACCATGTCTCTCTGGGGAGGGGATTTCTGGGCAACCATGGGCATGTGGGCCTGAGGAAGGGACCTCTGAGCATGCTGAGCCCTGAACCGGTCATCCTGGAGCCACGGCGTGATGGGTAATGGAAGGCACGGGTTACCGGTGTAGCTGGAGACACTGTCTGTGGCCACTGTTGGCAGTGTTGGGTCCGTGGCTGGTGTACGTGAAGGTGGTGCTGTGCCGTGTGGCCGTTGATGCTGTTGGTTAGGCAGGGACTGTTTTGGGTCCCTCACTCCAGGCCAGGTAACGGGAGGGGGTAATGGGCAGTGGTTGCGAGCCCTTCCGGTGTGAGGGCTAGAGAGAGTGACAGGGAGGACAAAGGCCTGCTTGGGGGCCACTGCGGAGAAAGCACCTCTGTCCCCCGGCCGTCTGGGAACGACTCTCCCAGTCCCTCCCTGCCCCACCATGGGTACAGCCAGGCGGTGGGGCAAGATGGGCAGAGAGAGCCCAGCAATCCACGGGGCTGGAAGGGAACAGAAACTGGCAGGAAACAACTCCTGGACACCCCCTATAAATCACCCAAGGGGAGGGGGGTCTCCTGAGAGCCAAATCTAGACCAGCTCACAGAGGGGAGGGAGGACTTGCCTCCTGGTCCAGAACCTCTGGCAAGGTCAGGTCTGGATCTGATTAGACAGGCTCCAGGGGGATGCTGGGGGGCAGGGAAGGGTCGAGGCAGAGTGCTGGGAAGGAAGCTGGCAGCAACCCCCAAGCCCAGCCTCCCACTCTCTGACTATAATCCGACGTATGATGACAAAAAGATCAGCGGGCATGTTAGGATGGAGAGTTCAAAACACAGCCTTTGCAGAAGCCGGTGGCACTGGGGGTCTGAGACATCAACTGCCCCCCACCCACCCACCCAGGCAGCTGGTACATGAGGAACAACCACAAACTACAGACTCCTCCAAAGGCCACCAAGGCAACCCCCTCCTCGTATCCATTCCCACCAAGGATCAGGGACACCCTGGATGCCTAGCCTTCCTCAGGCAGCTGAGGTGATTGTAATGTTTTTCCTTACACTGTAGACAAGCCTGAATCTCCTCTGCTTCTACCCACTCCCCCTAACCGTCCCCTCTAGAATCACATTTTCCAATATAGTAGCCAGCTATTAAGCACTTGAAATGTCGCTAGTCCAAACTGAGATGGGCTGTAAGTGTAAAATACTCATTGGATTTCAAAGATTGGGTATAAAATAAATAAAAAGACACTAAGCATTAGGGAAAGGCAAATCAAAACCGTAATGAGACTACCTCACACCCATTAGGATAGCTATGGTCAAAGCAAAAACAGAAACAAAAACAAAGAACAACAGAAGATAACAAGTGTTGGCAAGCATATGGAGAAATTGGAACCCTTGTGTACTGTTGGTGGGAAAGTAAAATGGAGTAGCTGTTACGGAAAACAGCGTATGGCAGTTCTTCAAAAAATACGTAATAGACTTAGCATATGATCCAGCAATTCCACCTCTCGGTATAGACCCGAAAGAATTAAAAGCAGGGTCTTTTTTTAAATTTTTTTTAAAGATTTTATTTATTTATTTGACAGAGAGAGACACAGTGAGAGAGGGAACTTGTACAAGCAGGGGGAGTAGGAGAGGGAGAAGCAGGCTTCCCCGCGGTGCAGGGAGCCCGACATGGGGCTCGATCCCAGGACTCTGGGATCACGACCCGAGCCGAAGGCAGACGCTTAACGACTGAGCCACCCTGGTGCCCCTAAAAGCAGGGTCTTAAAGAGCTATTTGTATACCTGTGTACCCAGCGGCATTATTCATAACAGCTGAGAGGTGGAAGTAGCCCAAGTGTCTGTCCCTCACTGGGTGAGTGGATTAACCCCATGTGGTACACACACACAAGGGAATATTATTCTGCCTGAGAAAGGAAGGAACATCTGACACATGCTACCACGTGGATAAACTTTGAGGCCATTATGCTAAGTGAAATAAGCCAGACACAAAAGGACAAACACTGTATGATTCCACTTACGTGAGGTACTTAGAATAGTCACACTCATAGAGACCGAAAGTAAAGGGGTGACTGCCAAGGGCTGGGGGAATAGGGAAATGAGAGTTGTTGTTTAATAGAAATGGAGTTTTACTTCTGGAAGGTGAATTCTGGAGATGGATGGTAGTGATGGTTCACATAATAACACGAAGGTACTTAATGCCACTGAACTGTACACTTAAAAAATGGTTAAGACAATAAATTTCAGGGGCGCCTGGGTGGCTCAGTCAGTTAGGCATCCGACTCTTGATTTTGGCTCAGGTCGTGATCTCAGGGTGGTGAGATTGAGCCCTGCATTGGGCACTGCACTGGGCGCGTGCTTGAGATTCTCCCACTCCCTCTGCCCCTCCCTGCCTCTGCACACCCCCCCAATGAGTGCGCTCTCTAAAATTTAAAAAAAAATTTTTTTTAAACTTAATACTTTAGAATGTTTTAAAAACTTAATACTTTAATAAAATTTAAAAGTAAATTTTATGTGTATTTTACAACTTAAAAATTGGAAAAATAATTGTAATTGATAGTAATAATTAATAATTTAAAATACTGCGGCACCTGGGTGGCTCAGTCATTAAGCATCTGCCTTTGGCTAAGGTCATGATTCCAGGGTGCTGGGATCGAGCCCCACCTCAGGCTGCCTGCTCAGTGGGGAGCCTGCTTCTCCCTCTGCCTGCCGCTCCCCCTGCTTGTACACTCACTCTCTTTAAAGATAAAAGTCTTTGGGGCACCTGGGTGGCTCAGTCGTTAAGCGTCTGCCTTCAACTCAGGTCATGATCCCAGGGTCCTGGGATCGAGCCCCGCATCGGGCTCCCTGCTTGGCGGGAAGCCTGCTTCTCCCACTCCCGCTCCCCCTACTTGTGTTCCCTCTTGCTGTCTCTCTGTCAAATAAGTAAAAATATTAAAAAAAAAAAAAAAAAAAAAAAGAATGTCCTTCCTTTTAAAAAAAAAGATAAAAATCTTTAAAAAATAATTTAAAATACTGATTACAAGTTCAAATACTATTTTTAATTTTTTTTTACTATTTTACTATTTTAAACTATTAATTATTTTACTATTTACTATTTTAAAGACTTGGTTCACAAAAATGCAAAAACACTTATTAATAATTTAAAAATGATGATTATATTGGGGCACCTGGCTAGCTCACTTGATACAGCATGTGACTCTTCATCTTGAGGTTATGAGTTCAAAGCCCATGTTGCGCATAGAGATTACTTAAAAAAAAATAAAAATAAAAATAATGATTATATGTTGGAATAGTAGCTTAGATATATTAAGTCAAATAAAATTGATTATTAAAGTTAACTTTGCCTGTTTCTTTTTTTTAATAAATGTGACTGACTCGTAGAAAATTTAAAATTAGCTATGTGGCTCATATTATATTTCCACTGTATAGTATTGCTCTAGAAGACAAACAATTTTGTTCTTCACACACAGCCCTTCAAATACTTGAGGCCTGGGTTGTTCCCTAGGAAACATCTTCGGAAGTGAAACACCCTTCACTCCTTCAGCCACTTGTGATGTGAAATGATGTTCAGATGCCTTGAGCCCAGAGACCCTCCTCTAGCCAGGCTCTAGGCAGGCAAGTCCCCCTTAGAGTAGGGCATCTAGAAATGGCCAGAGCCCCTTGGGGCTGGTCTGAGCCTTTTATCACCAGAGGACCTTGAGCAGATTCAGCCATCAGCTGCAGTGAGTATCCCTGAGCTGTCCAATATGGTAGCCACTAGCCACATGTGGCCATTTAAAATTGCATCAAATTGAAAAATTCAACTCCTCTGACTTACCAGCTACCGTTCAAGCGCTTAAGAGCCATAAGTGGTACAATATGGGACATCACCAATAGAATATTTGCATCATCACAGAAAATTCTATCGGACAGTGCTGGTCTAAATCCAAGACAAGGCCTCAGACCCCTAGCTGCCTTCTCTCTTGCCGCCCAATCTGAGAGCCCCCCTTCCTGACCATCTTGAGCACTAGCCTAGCATTGCCCCCGCGGGCTCCCTCTGCTCTTGGTCACACGGACTTAGATCACTGACAAGGCCCGTATTTGATCATACCCTAGGGCTAGCACACTGCGTGACAGGAAGGCCTCACACGGCAAGAGTTTCAGCTCCTAGTGGGGAAATACTTGCTAAGAGCTTTTCGAGGTAGTGGGACAGTAAATGGTATGGGCTCTGGAGTCAAACAGAACGACATTCAAAACTCAACACCGCCACTCTTAGCTGTGTGACCTTGGGCAAGTTACTTAATCTCTCAGAGCCTCTCCTTTCTCACGTATAAAATAGGGAAGAAAACAGCTCACGTTGCTAAGCTGCCGTACTAGGGGACCCAATGAGATCGATCTGTAAAGTGCTTAGCACATAGTAACTCCTTGCTAGCGGTTGCTGAGGGAAATTAGTAGAATCTTGAGTTAAAGGGAGCTGAGAAGTTACAGAAGAGGACGGTGGGCTTGAGGGGAGAGGGAGTAGAAGCTGTCTTTTCCAAGGGGGTGGCCATCTTCCCTCAGAGAGGCTAAGGCCCAGAGAATTAGTGGTAGGACCTCAAGCCCTCTAGAGAAGTGAATAAAGACAGAATTTGCAAGGCCTGGATGGCGAGGGGGCATCCGTGCCAGGGGAGGGGGCAGCCAGGTATAAACCAAGCTTGGCTTCTTCTATCTCACTGCTGCCTGGGGCTTCACAGGGGCCCCAATAGGCGAGCTGTCAGCTGGAAGAGGCCACTGGGTAATTGAGGCCTTGATTTCTCTAGTAAAATGTTTATGAAGCCCATAAACTCATGCCTTTATTGGCCAGGCTCATTCTGGGGGCTGGATGTGGCTCTCTGAGGTGTAGTTAAAGCACCTGCTGAACTCAGGCAACCGAGGGGCTCCTCTGGCCTCCACCCAGACCCACCAGGCAGAGTGACCCTTGGAGGGCAAAGAGGCCAGCCAAGTCCCGCCACAAATGCTCTTTAAACTCCTCAAAACACTTGTAAATGTCCTATCTCTAAACTTGCACGGGAAGGAGGGAGGTGGTAGCAGAGAACCTTGAGTCCTGGGGGTTTGCCACAACCCCCAAAGGGATCTTGGTCTTGTCCTTGGGGTGATCTGGCCCAGGCTCACCTTCCCCAGCACTCTGTCCCTGTCTCCCTACTATCTCAGTCCCCACATTGCCCCTGACTTCCACTGTTACGGAAGAACCCCGACGTTAACATTGCCATTTGGCGGGAGGGGGGGGGGGAAGCATGAACTTAGAAGACCTGCATTTACTTCTCTGAGCTTCCAAAGGGAAATCTGAGAGTTGAATTCAGGTTCTGAATCCGAAGAGAATGTTTCTGGGGCTGGGGCACTTCTGGGGTTGGGTGCTGGATGGGTGTGGGTGGATAGTCTCTGCTTACAAACAGCCCCAGAGGACTGCAGTGTCTCAGAGGCCATGCTCGGCTTTGCCGATTCCTCTAGGCCTTTGCCTGGTGACCCTGCTCTGAGAAGCCTCTGGATCCCTTTGTCTGCCACCTTGCCTCCTCAAGCCCCTTACCCCCTGCCTCAGCCCCGAACCCCAGCCCCTCCCACTCCAACACCAGCTCACTATGCCCCCCAGCCCCAATTCTAACACAAAAGGCAACTTTGTCTTTCAAGTCAGCAGCCATAAATCCACATCGCTCCCCTCCCTCCTGGCAGCCACCTCTGACAAACGGGGGCCTGGATGGGGAGAAGTAGGGAGCAGTGGGAGGCCAGCCTCAGCTTGGGAAAGTCCCTGCACGCAGCTGTTGGCCCGCTGTAGGGCTCGAGAGAGCGTCGAACCTTTATGGGCCGATCTTTGATTCCGAGGGACTGTAAGGCCCGGGGTACTGATGCAGGGGAGGCAATCTGGGCCTTCTCTGCACCTCTGCGCTGGGCGTTTACAACCCAAGGAGAATAAAACCTCTCAAAGTCCTGCTTGTAATGATTCTGCCCATAATTTGGGGGCTCCAGGTCTTCCTCCAGATCAAGCCATGAGCTCCTCCTCTCTGCACCCTCCAGTGGGGGAGAGCGTGCTGAGGGACAGGCAGGGCACCCGCCTTAGGTGGCCTGGGGATGTGCCACTGGGCAGGGGCGCCAACTGTTTTCGGTGCTGGCCCCTTATACCTCCGGGGCTCAGGGGGCTTATGTGACACAGCCGGTGACTGATGTTACAGCACGCATTTGAACTTGGAGCGGTCTAGCTCCACACCAGTGCTCTTTCCCTGCATCACGACCGGGGTAGGATGGGGTGGGCCCACGTATTCCAATGCTGCTCAGACAGGACTGAGGATACCTGCATACACTCTCCCAGGAAAACACAGGAAGAGCACCATGCGGACTCAAGGTCAGGGACACCCCATGGCACAGCAGGCTGCACCCAGGGCTTGGGGGCAGGTTTCCGGGAGTGTAACTAATAGCAGATAAGCACCATGATAAGACGGTGTTATCGCCCCACTAATGCTCCCTGAGCCCACACGTTTCCTAAGTTCTATGAACACAAGTGTATCAACAACCCAGATGCTCGGCCCAGGATAGCTCTTCCCTGAGCATTTGCAAATCAGCAATCCAGGACACTCAGCGGCAGGGAATGGAGAGGGTGGGGCCTGCGGGGCTACTCCCGTTGTCCGGTGGGCCTTATAAAATAGAGGAGTAATCTATTGTCCTGGTTTGGGGCGGGAGGGCAAAGCACTGCAAAATACCAGTGGCTTCTGTGGGGTGAATGACGGGGAGGAGGAAGTGCTCGAGGGGTAGCTGTAAGCCTGACTCAGTCCTTTTCGCAACTGGATGTATGATCTTGATAAAACCAAAGCCCCTCGCTGGGCCTGTTTCCTTCTCTGTAAAATGAAGGAGTTGAGGGGTGCCTGGATGGCTCAGTCATTCGTTAAGTGTCTGCCTTTGGCTCAGGTCATGATCCCAGGGTCCTGGGATCGAGCCCCGCATTGGGTTCCCTGCTTGGCGGGAAGTCTGCTTCTCCCTCTCCCACTCCCCCTGCTTGTGTTCCCTCTCTCGCTGTGTCTCTCTCTGTCAAAAAATAAAAAAATCTTTAAAATGAGGGAGTTGAGGGCTCCCTGCTCTGCGGGGAGCCTGCTTCTCCCTCTCCCACTCCCTCTGCTTGTGTTCCCTCTTTCACTGTGTCTCTCTCTGTCAAATAAATAAATAAAATCTTCAAAAAAATAAAATAAAATAAAATGAGGGAGTTGAGTTGGACAAGTTGTAAAGGCTCCTCCAGCATCAGCCTTTGAGGTCCATTTGCTTCCAAGCACGCCAGCCAGGGCTACAGGGTCAGGGGCTGGGGCCGACTGGGGAATCCCTCTCTGCCTCAGACTTGAGAATGTCCAGGCCCAGCAGAGGCCCTCTCCACAGACTGCACGTCTCTGCCCGTGTCAGGGTCACCAATCTTCCTTGTGTAAACCTGCCCAGGCCCACAACATCCTTAACTTCCCGTCGTTCTGGTCAAGACACCGGATCTGTCTCACCTCCCGGAAGGGCGGCTGGTTAGGCGGCCCAGGCTGGAGCTATTAAGTAAATTGCTTTCACATGACCATGAGGACAACTCAACAAAAACAGATACTTCCCCCAAACTTCCAGAGTCATATATTAGGATTTGTAGGGACTAATACTTGCAGGGGTCAGGTAATGGACAGGGGACGTGGGATCATGCCTGCCTCTGTCACAGACTCCCTATGTGGCCTTTCAGTTCCAACCTTGGTTTCCCCATCTGTAAAATGGAAGTGGGGCAGGATAAACAAGACCATCTCTAAGGTCCATACCAACATTAAGATTCTAGGATAACACTGGGTAGAGTGGTCCCCTCTGCATCCATGAAAGGACCCTCGCCTATTCTCAAACCTTGATCCGATGCTGCTTTTCCGTTTCACAGCTCTACAGAATCTCGGGTGGCTTAACACCAAACCACAGTAGATTAAGGCCTGCAGGTGCCCCACCCCAACAATATTCCACAATAAGCCTTATCTGTTTGGGGGAAGAGGGAGTATATTCCATGAGAGGATTATAGAGTTTCTTGGTTGGTATGGGGCTGCCAACTCTTAGAAATAGACTTATTTGCCCTCTAGTTGTCAGAGGTCTCCCAAAGCCCTAAGAACCATTTTCCATAGAGGGTTTCAAAAGCTTTCCCATAAATTCAAAGGAGTCACCACACCCACCCCAACCTCTTCCTCTCCCTCTCTTATTAATCATCATGCACTCGCTGCCCAAGCTATAAATAAACCAAGGGGTCACTGCCCCATCCTTCTCCCTATCTCCCCCAACTAACTGGTCACCAAATCCTGGTGTGTTGTCTCATTTGCACCCCATTGCCTTGACTTAGGCTCTTATTACTTTCAGGTGTTTCTGTAATAGCTTCCCCCCTCCAGCCTTCCCACTTGCAGTCCTCTCTCTCTCTTCTTCCCCATCCCAAAGCCATAATTATCTTCCTAACAATCCAATATGATCATTAAACACCTTTGGTGGTTCTCCATTGCCTTGAATCAAAGCACTCTCCTTGGGATGGCATTCAAAGTCTTCATTATTAGATCCTGTTTCATCTTCCTAGCCTCAAAAGCCAGCTAATTCTGCCTTCATGTGGTTTGTACTCTGACCATGTGAGACAGGTTGGCCTTCCCTGGACATATTATAGATGCTCACACTTCTATTACTTTACTTCTGCTGTCCCCTGTGCCTGGAACATTTTGCTCCTTTCTCTAGCAGCACCCCCATCCTCCACATCTCCCAAAGGAGGCAGAATTGTGCCTCTCTCCTTGTCCTTATCTGTATTAGAGTCCATTGTTCACACATAACCTAACTTCGAGCCTGAGTCCCTTACCGGCAGGGAACAGTCTACCTTGAGTACCTAGAACAAACACTAGGTAAATAAATTCATAAATTGTTTCCTGAATGCTGACTTTAAGGGTCATATTGTTTGGGGGGGCCCTTCCCCATCATCCTCTCTTGCATGCAAGTCCCCACCCACCACAATTCAATGTCTGGGGCAGGTAACTCCTCTACCGGAGTCTCAACTTGTGCAACGAAAATGAAGCGGTTAGATCGGGCCACCGTTCTCACACTTGGCTGTGCAGCAGAATAACTTAGGAGGCCAGCTAACAGCGCAGATTTCTGGACTCCACTGCCAGAGGTTCAGAGCCTTTGGTCAGGCGCCGTGCTCAGGAATCTGTAGCTCTATTAAAGCTCACAAGGGTGTCTCAAACGCACAGCCCGGATTGGGAACCCCGGGTCTGGCAGGTTCTTAAGAATCTGATCTTGCCTGAGGCTCCAGCATCCCATAAGAGCAGATTCTCAGCACAGCCTGCCCCCCCCCTTCCCCCCCCACCAAGCTTTGCTCGAAGCGGGCTGGTCCAGGCGGTCTGACTGCGATGCCACGAGGCGCAGAGTGGGCGGCGGGCGGGCAGACCAGCGTCGCGGGGCCCCCGGCACAGTCCCCGGGACGGCGGGCGGAGTCAGCGCCCCGAGCCTGGGGCCCTGAGAGCCGCTCTCTCGGCGGCAGGAGTAAGTGGGACCATCTGCTCCTCTCCTCGGAGGTCAGCGCTTTGTGTCAAGCTCCCATCCCCCTCGCTCCTCCCCCGTCCCCCACTCCGTCCCCCCCACCCCGTGCCCTCTGACTCCTGGGACTCGAAAGAAAGAAGCCCTCGAGGTCGTGA
>NC_058411.1:103811024-103819312 GCF_002201575.2 Neomonachus schauinslandi
GCGCGGGCGGCGGGCGCAGGCCGGGCCGGGAGGAGCGCGGGGTCCCGCGCGCAGCGGCCCGGGGCCGGGCGGGCGGGCGGCTCCCGAGGGAGGCAGCGCCGGTTCCCACAGCCGGCCGGGCCGCCGGGCCCCTTTGAAGTGGCCGCAGCTGCACACCCCGACCCGCCGCTAATCCCCGCGGGGCGGGCGCCCTCGCCCCCCCGCATAGCGGTAGTGTCCGCGCTGAATGGCGCTGGCTAATTACCTCGCTCGCACCGCCGCGGGTGAATGAGAGAATCCGGCATTGTGCGCGGCGAATGGAGAAAATAAGACAGCCATTGTCCTCACACGCCAAACGAGGGTTTGATGTCGCTGGGGCGAGCGAGGCACCATTTCCCGCCGCCCCCTCCCCCCGGCGGCACAAATTCCCCAGCTGGGCCCAGCCCCCGCCGCCCGGGGAAACTGAGGAAGCCGTACGGGTGCAACCGCCCCGGGCGCCCTCCGGCCCCACCACCAGCTCCTCACCTGCCTTCTCCACCCGCAGGTTCTTCGGGCGCCTACGGGGCTCGCCCAGCGCTGTCCTCGGCTCCGAAAACCAGGCTGGGCCCTGCGCTCACCAGCCTGATTAGATGTCGTTGGGAACACGTGAGACAATTGGCGAGGGAGCCAGAGTTTCCGCGGGTCGGTGCCCAGCTGTGTGCCACCAACCCACAGGGCTGGGGGAAGTTCGGGAGATGGCTGGGAGAGATGAGTACAGAAGGCCGGAGAGGAAGACCCGGGAATGAAGGGGAAGTTAGATGAGCTGTGGGGAGCCTGGACTGATGGAGGGACTGGCCTCCTCAGGGAGGAAGAGGGACATGGTTGGAAAAGGGAGGTCTGAATTATAGAGGGTCAGGATGGGGTGCCCCAAGCACCGAGGCCACTGTTCTGATCCAGGGAGAGTGGTGGGCTGATGGGTAAGACTGCAGCTCCAACCACAGGCCTGTGGAACCCTCGCTCAGCATCAGAAACCCTACTTGCCCCGGGGAATCTCCCCACACCTTTTAAGCATAAGGATATAAGAAAGCTCAGCTTAGAAATCAGAAAGAAAGGAAATAGCCGTACAGATGGACAAGCTGATGAGCACACTCTTTATGCATTCAATAGATTCTGTGGGTTATACCAGGCTGCCTTCTCCCCACCAAATAAGGTGTTGTTGGGGGGTGGGGTGTGTGTGTGTGTGTGTGTGTTTTAAGGGGAAGGAGAAGGAGATTACATCTTTCGACATCAGGAAGGGTCTTATCTTTCTATCCCTGAGCCCTTAGCTCAGAGGCAGGTAGGCAGAGGATAGATGCTCTTTGAGATCTGTTGATTTGAGAACTGAGCTACTTTAATATCCTTTTCCTGGAAGCACACACTTCCTAATCCCTTCTGATGGGCTCTTTGACTCTTTCTGCCTAAAGGAAGAATGTTATACACATGTTCCAGTGCCCTATCAGGCTTATCAAATGATAAAAGGGTCTGGTCTGTTGCTTGATCCGCAGTAGACTGTTGGGCTGCACCTGTAGCCCTTAGTTAGCACCACTGACTGGATGCATATCATAGAGCTCTTTCTGAGGCTGCAATCTTTTCTAATGTTTGAGTGACCACAACTGGATTATAAACCCATTATAGGCAGCCCATAGCCAGACTCTTAAACAGGACCAACCATCTACCTACCCGTTCACCCATTTACTTGAGAATAAAATTAAAGAATGGAAAACACGTGTTGAGCCAAAATTCTGCCTTGGTCTGACCACCCAGCCATAATTAATGGTAACAAGCACTAGCTGTTAACAGTGATACAGGCAAAGCATGCTTTTAAAGGAGAGGAAATTCTAGGTATAGCTCACTGTTTTTCTGACTCAATCCTGAATCAAGTTTTACTCTAACTCTGGTTCTACCCTCAGATGTGGTCATAATATTTTTCTTTATAATTCTCCTAAATCTTTATCTTAGAGTCTCTCTCTCTTTTTTTTTGCCTAAGGCTCTAGAACCTTAAGATTGCTAGCCATCATAGTGGGCTTTTCCCCCCTGCTGCTGGTGAACTACCCACTGCTTTAGCCAATCTGCCTAGTTGATCTGCCTAGTTAATTGGTTTAGAGAACAATTAACTGCCTAGTTAATTGGTTTAGAGAACAACAAAACAAAAAGATAAAGCAGAGCGGCTGTGGATGGGGTAAATGTGGGAGGCCTGAAAGCCTCTCCAATCTGGTCTCCCTCTTTCCCCATCTCCAGCCCCTGTGCCCCCTCCACAGACACAGGGACTCTAAGGAATGATGCTTCAAGTTCCCTGATCTGGAGGAAAAAAGGATTTATCCAAGGAAACAAAAGATAGTTAGTAGCAGTTAACTAACTGGAATTAAAAACTTGAAAGAAAAAAGTTAGTAGCAGGTCAAAGATCATTCTAATGCCATACAGGCCTCCAGCTTCGTCTTAAAAGACTGAAATGACCATTCAAACAGAAACTACAAATATAATTATTACTATATGTGTGCCTTTACGGTTTGCCCAGATTTCAGTCAGAGTGCCTGAATGTCTAATCCCCAGATAAATTATACTTTGGAAAATGATCCACTATTCAAAAACCAAGAGGAGCCTCCAGGCCCAAATTAGAGACTCAATACTTTTAACTGAAAAAGTGCTTTTAAATTTTTTTTTTTATTTGACAGAGAGAGAGATAGCGAGAGCAGGAACACAAGCAGGGGGAGTGGGAGAGGGAGAAGCAGGCTTCCAGGAGCCCCATGCAGGGCTCGATCCCAGGACCCTGGGATCATGACCTGAGCCGAAGGCAGACGCTTAACGACTGAGCCACCCAGGCGCCCCTGAAAAAGTGCTTTTAAAAGAAGCCTCTTTCTCTTAGTATCTCTTCTTTCCCCAAACTGAACACCATAAGCAAGTTTAAAAAATGCTCCATGGGTGAGAATTCTGACAGAAAGGTAATGAGTGTAATAATGATAGTGGGCTTCTCCCCCCTTATCCATTCCCACAGCAACATGTGAATATTCACGGGAGGCTTTGTTATCATGGTTATGACTTTTTAAGATAACAGGAAGGCTGGCATGTACATGCAGGGATAGCGCTTGCAAAGGGGATCACAGGAAGCTGGAGGGCAGAGGGATGCTTGTTAGCATGGAAACGGGCCTGGCCTGTTAGCTCTTTTGGGGGTGAGGCCACTGTTCTGGCATTCTGGGACTTTCTCCAGCTTGCCTGGGAGGGTGTCCCACCCCAAGGTGACTGAGTCCCAGTAGCCACCTCTCCTGTGGTGGCAAGACTGAGGTCTGAACTTGTCAGGCCAAGCCCTTCCCACTCAGCCCTAAGGAGTAGCACCTGTGGCTCAGCCCAATCCCTCCCCTCCCTGAGGTGGCCATTCTTGGAAGTAGGATGTTTCAAGGAAGGGAACAGAATAGGGAGAGAGGGGTGCCCTTTAAGACCAGAAGAGGCTGGGATGGGAGACCCAGGGTACAGTTAGATGCAGGACCACTCTCTGCTCCTGACAGTAGGGACTCAGAAGGTAGCTGATGAGAATGGTGTAGGTAAAACCACACCTGTAGGCCCTTGAGGAATAATTTCTGACTTTGTCTGCCCTTCTCCAACGCAGGCTGTTGAGCCCCAGAGGCTAAGTAACCCCCAGCAGGCAGGAGGTATTCCTAGCCTCCCACTTCATGTACCCACGGCTCCCCATTCTTTCACCCTCATCAGGCACCAACTCCAGGCCAAGCACTGTACCCAGCACTGAGGATGCACAGAGGAGCTAGCCCCTCGCTTCAAAGAGTTTGCAGATCAGTGGGGAGGGACAAGCTATATACTCATTGTCCCAGAAAGGACCGTGTCCCCGGATTTGCCCCATCCCCCCAAAACAAAGCTGGGCATACAGCCCCATGAATGCTTCTTTAATTGATGTAATAAAAACTACATCGTTTTATTTCAGGAAAGCCTTGATCCCATCAACGTTACACTTACCGGCTTGCTTGCAATGATCTTGATTTTTGTCACAGTTTGATGGGAAAATGACTGATTTGAGAAGCAAAACCAGAAACACAGGAGAGCAGGAATATCAAATAGGCTCAATCGTCAGACTCATTCTATGTGATATTACTGGTGATCTGACATAATGGAATCAAGAATATTCTAATCCAATCTGCAAGGGAGACTAAATTAGGGCTTCTCTGAGGTGCTTGAGGTTTGAAAGACAATTTTAAGAGACCTCAAAAAATTAGGGTGAAAGGACATTATTGCAGAAAGAAGGGGACATTCCAGATAAGCCAGGATGTAAGGGGAAAAACAATAACCCAAAAGGTGGGGAGTGAGGAAAAAAACAAACCAGATGAGATGTGAAGATAGCAGAAAAAGATCTGAGAATTTTGTCATGAGCCAAAGACTGGATTTCAATTCCCTAAGATCCTGGCTCTGAGTTAGAGCCCAAATCCCATTTTGCCAATCAGCATGTTGGAAAGCACACCAGACCCCTTCTGTCCCAGCTCTGTACATCCAGGACTTGGGGGCAAGGCCCTCTCTTCCAGGCCTGTTCCCACAGCAGGGATATGAGAAACATGGACAGGAGGCTGAGGAACAGGGGAAAGTAGGGTGGGGGTCAATGAGCAAAGCCTGGAGAGCTCCCCCATTCCCCATTCCTGTCTGCCCTGCGGTGAGAACACCCCCGAGCACTGTCAGGGTGTCAAGCACCCATCCTGGTTTTCCAGTCTACCCTTCTGTAAAGGCTCTGGGACCCTCTCTGCTTCCCTTCCCTCCTAGAGCTGGCCGGCTTAAAGACTTGCCCACAAACTTTGGTCTAGCTCTAGTCCCTGACCTACACCCCAAGCCAATGGGGAGGAGTGGGGGGGACCTCCAGCCCTCCGCTCTCCCGCTCCACCTTCGTGCCCCAGACCAGTTCCAGGCTCCAGGTTGGTAGGGGCGAGTTCCCAAGTTCCCAGGTAAAATGTCCCTTCCCACCCTGGCCAGGGCAGCCCGGGGCGGGGGGGGGGGGGGTAGTGCCCCCAAGGCACCGAGTCCAGGAAGCGAGGACACCCGCACACTCACACACTTGCACACGCACACACGTCCTCGCTCACACCCACACAGACACGTCGGGCACGGTGCCTCGGCAGCCAGCGACTGCGCGGCGCGGGGTTAATTGAATGCACATTGATTCTGCCGCCCGGCCGGGGTGAGAGGCTGCCGCGCTCAGTGCCCGGGGTGGGTCGTGCCTCCGCCCGCGGCCCCTCCCGTGACACCGCGCTCGGCCCGGGGCGGGGAGCCTCTCCCTGCGCGCCGCGGGCCTTCGCGGGCGGCCGGGCTCCCGCAGCGCGCGCCTCCGGAACGCCGTGGGGCCGGCCCGCAGTCCGGGGACTTGGGACGCGTGCACCGCCGGCCGGCAGCGAGGCGGAGCAAAGGCGGTGAGAACGACGCGGGAGCTTTTCTGCCCAACTTTGATCCTGACATTTCAGAAAGGAGGGGGCCAAGCCCAGCGCGCCAGGAGAGCCGGAGAGAGAAGGAGATGGAGGAGAGAGCTGGAGCGAGACTGGAGAGGGGCGCGGAGGGGAAGGGTTGGGAGGAGGGACGCCGTGCAAGACAAAATCGAGTTGGTGTCTTGGAACCTTAGAAGTGAGAAGGGACTTGAGGACTCTTTTAATCTGGTGCTTTTCACACTACCACCACTTATGAGGAAACGGAGGCCACGGTGAACTGGCGGGTCCAAAGTCACAGAGGGGTGAGCTGAACATTTACACTGTAAAAGCTACAGGTGGGATCCAGGGAGGGCACAGAAGTAAGCATGATGGTGTCTGAGTCAATCGGAGACCCTCAGTAGTGGTGCGTCCGCAGGAGGTGTCCCCTCCAAGCCAGTCCAAACCAGGCACCTCGGGTGGGACCCTGTCTTCAGGTCTCCCCCTCCCTCCAGCTTCCTGCCCTGCTGACACCAAAGCCCACTAAAGCCCCAATAAAGGGTGCCTCCTTTGGTGGCTAGGGGGTGGGCGGTAGGCCCCAACACCCGACAAATGCCCGGATCCTACTCATTCTCTCTCCTTCAAAGACCAGGCAGGGCAGTGCTCCCTCCCATTTCCCATAAAGACAAACTGAGGCCCAGCAACTTTAAGGGGGGGGGGGGCAGAAAGCTTGAACCCAGAGCCGATCCTCAGTGCAAGTCCATCTGCATCTTGCAATGACTACTGATCCTTGAGGGTGTCAAGAGCAAGTGGAGTTTTATTACAGGTGGGGTCTGGGGATACATTCCAGGTTGTCCTTGATTTCTCCCCACAGAACTGTGCAGAGGCTTTGCAGACACAATCCCAGGTGGGAAGGGGCTACGTTGGGAGGGGGGACATGGAGGCATGCCCATAGCAGGCAGGGCCACAGGCCAGAGCACATGCCCCAGGAGTTATCAGCCTCCCCAAACCAAGAGCCTTCAGGCTGGGCAGGGGGTGCAGGAACCAGGGCTCACAGCAGAGGTCAGGTTGCCAGGGAGCGACTATGAGGAAGCACTGAGCACCGAGGGCTGCTGCTGGATCCCAAGAGAATGGGTTTTGTGCTTCTCAGAAGTATAGGCCCCCTGTTTCTGGCTGTCACCCCAAGACCCAGCGCGCACGCTGATCCAAGGACCCCAGCAAGAACTGTCCCCCTCCCCTTGCCAGTAAGGCCCCCTGCACCCTTCTAGCAGGCACAGCCTGCCCCTCCCTGCTGTGCTGCTCAGGTTACCAAGAAGCCTGCTGCTGTGAAGCCTGCCATCCAACCCATTGTTCAGTGGGGCCAGGAGGGCAGGGGCCCCAACGCAGACCCCTCCTCCAGGTTGGGGTGGGGGCGGATTCTCCCAGCCACCACAGCAGGCAGGGACTGCAGCCTTGGGTTGCGGGAGAGAGGCATCCAACTCCAGGAGGCCTTAGGCCACCTTGCCCAGGCAACGGGACAGCGCAAGGACAATCAGCAGCCTGGCTCCTGTAGGCTGATTATGGCTCTTCTCTACTCCTCCCCCCCCCCCCGCAACAGGACCCCTGGGGAGAAGGATCCTTCTCTAGCCACACCAGTTCCTCTCCTGTGATTTGTTCTGAATTTTCAAACAAAGAGTAATTATGACAGATGTGGAGCAATCAGCGTCATTATGCGGAAACAAGAAAGGGAAAGGGAGCTGAGGGGGCCCCACGGGGGAGGGGAGCCTGTCTTTCCTCCTAGGGAAGAAGCAACTCCCACCTCCACCGCCAGCAGCCCCAGCACCCTCTCAACTTCCTTTCCTGCCACGAACCTGTATCCTGCGCTCCAGGCCGGCCAAGACTTCTCTATGCAGAGCCTCCCAGCCTAACTGGCCCTCCACATCGTGCGCTTCCAGGAGCGGCTCCCAGGGTTCAAGGCTCTGCTCCCGACACTCCGCATGTCCACCCTGTACATGCCAAGGCACCCAGCTCTGTTTCTGAGGCATTAATTCTGAATAAGTTCTCAAGGGACTCTAGCCCCCTCTGAAGACCCTCAGGCCAGTAAACTTTGGGTCAGGCAGACCTGGGTTTAAATCCCAGCTTCCCTACTTACACTGTGTGCCCTTGGGCAAGTTAATTAACCATTCTGGGCTTCTGTTTACTCATCTGTAAAATAGGGCTAGTAATACCTCTTAATGGAAATGTTGTGGGAATTAAGTAAATTAACACATCAAGAGCTTAGGACAGTGCAGCCCCTTATTGCTAGGAAGACTTCTACTAGTTAGTTCAGTGCAAGTGCCAGAACATAGGTAGCCCTCAAACCACAAGGCTCAGCATCCAATGGGCTTTGGAAACTTGGAGGCCCTCTGCAATATGCCGTGGATGTCAGGAGCCCACACTCAATGTTTGCTGGCCAACACTCACGTCCAGACCCACAACCACAGATGAGGCCTGGGGCAGGGCAGGGCACAAGAAAAACAGAAATATATGTGTATGTGTCCCAGCTTCCCCGTTGGTGCGGGGAACGCATAAAAAGATCCCTCCCTTCTCCAGCCAGAGAGGCCCCAGGCAGGTGAGAGGTGTGACGCGCCCAAGAGGCTCTCTTACCTGCCCAGGCTGGAGAACTAGCCACGTCCTTGGGCAGGTTACCTACTTGGGGACTTGGTTTTCAAGTCAGTAAAATGAGAAGCTTGGACTAGATGAGCTCCGAAGTTCGTCCCTCCGCTCTGGACGCCTGCGGTCCCGCTGGAGGCTGGGAAGCCCTCCAAGGTCCCAGCCAGGCGGGGATTTGAGGGGGTTTTTGCTGCAGCCTGCAACTCAGTGAAAGAGCGAGGACTCAGTTCTCTCTCTCTCTCTCTCTCTCTCTCTCTCTCTCTCTCTCTCTCTCTC
>NC_058411.1:103819322-103821107 GCF_002201575.2 Neomonachus schauinslandi
CTCTCTCTCTCTCTCTCTCTCTCTCTCTCTCTCTCTCTCTCTCTCTCGGTGGTCTGCCCCTCCTCTCCATTTAGGTGGTCTGGTCTCTGTCTGCCCACCCTAAGGCCCTGGAGCTTCTTGCTGGTCCCCCCCCCCTCACATTCCAGTGGCCTTGCGGCAGCAGCCAGACCAGAAAGTCCAGTTCCTGCCCATTATCACTGTTCGCATCTCTACTGCAACCCAGCACCAGCATTCCAGAGAGCGGCCTGGGGCTGCCCCCACCACCCACCGTGGTCAGTGTCCGGGCTCAGAGACAGGCCCCAAGAAGGGGTCAGTGTTCTCAGATTCCTCCCAGGGAAGGTCTGCCCCCAGGGGGCTCCGGCTTGCCGGGGAGGCCATGGACCATTTCTGTGGGGGTCATCTTTGACCCTCACCCTCTCCGTCTCTCCTCTTCTTATCTCTTTGCTTGGTGCCCAGGCCTGAGCTCACCTACTTTTGCTCCTCAGAGGGCTCTCTCTCTCCCAGCACAGCAGAGGATGGTGGGCACAGGAGTTGCCACAATTGGAGAAACAGGCAGGAGGAAGGACAGAACAGTAGAGAATGGAGCTGGAGAAAGGACAGGGCAGGAGAAGCAAGGGCTGAGGGCGATAAAGACAAAGATGCTAAGCATGGCCTCATAAGAAGGCCAGGGTGGAGGGCAGTTTGTAGGAGAGTGTCAAAGGAAGCAAGATCCAGAGATGAGATAGAGAAAAGTGGGTGGGAGAAGCTGGGATGTGAACCCTTTGCATCAAATTTTTCTCCCCCTGCCTGAATCGGGTGGCTGGCTGGCTGGCTGGCTGGTAGCCCATACTCCCCACTCCCTCCATCTCCCTGGGGTCTGGCCAGGAGCTCCTCCTGCCTGCCCCTCCTCAGGCCTTTGCTCAACCCCTGCCTTTCCACCTTCTCTGGTCCCAATGTCTAGGCACCCCTCCTCAGGAAGCCACTGGGACTGCTCCCATCTGTCTTCTGTCCTAACCTTATATTTGAGGGCAGTCACCAGAGTTGGATTAGCATTTCTTGGAGCAGGGTGAACAAAGTTGGGGGCAGTGGGAGCAAGCTCAGAAATCAAAGAGTGATCCTTTGTCGGGGTACGGAACAGCACAGGCCAGCGGGCTTGGATTACAGTCAGATTGTTGGCGCCCGCCTAATAGATAGGTAAGAATATGGCGTTGACTCCCAAGGTGCTCTGGCCATGGCCACATGCCCATGAGGTAAGCCCCCACCCTCCACCAGGGACCTTGGGCTTGTCTCCCTCTTCTCTCGCTTCAGCTGGCTGGGTAAGTATCACTCCTTGTAGGACCTAAAAATCCTCTACCACTGCCTCTTGCCCTGTGCCTGTTCTGTCCACTCTAGCCTTGCAGTCTGGCCACAATGCCAAGGGAAGCCCTTGGAGAAGAGATGGGCCCCAATCCGGGGCCCCAGACACCTCCTTCAGGCACACACCTGTATGCTCAGGTCCCCACACAGGTCCACGTGGCAGCACACACACACTACTGGTCTCTACATTCCTGGGTGCAACAAGGTTATGGCCAGAGAATCTTAGGGTGCCCTAGGTGATTTACACAAGACAGACATTCTTGTAATCACTTGGCCCAGTTTAAACAAAGACAGCAGTGAGCTGTTTGGTTTTCCATCCTGGGTGCCCTTCTGTTCCATTCTACTTTTTTGAAGCCTGTGTAGAACAGCCTTCAAGCTGCTCTGAAAAGTCTCTCTCTCTCTGACACACACACACACACACACACACACACACACACACACACACACACA